>NC_056732.1:1379993744-1380278744 GCF_019279795.1 Protopterus annectens
ATACTACATGAAAGTGATACTACCACTATAGGAAAGAGAAGAATTACATCTAATGCAAAACATTTAAAGGATTTTGCTAATTCTTATCATTTGAATGATATTAATAATCAGATAGATTCAAAATCATTACCATACACCTTTTTTCTAACAGATACAAAACTTATTCAAAAATAGATAGGGTCTTTATTTCTAACCAGATGGTAACAGATTTAATTAATTCCAAAATCATTTCATGTCCTATATCTGATCATAATTCAATTGTTTTGAATTCATGATAAAAATACTCATAATGTTCAGATCAAAAGGATACCAGCATACTTAACTCAACTAAAAGACTATAAAGAATATATACTTTCAGAAGTAAAACATTTTTAGACATAAATAACACTCCTGAAGTCTCCATTGTTTATGTTTGGGATGCCTTAAAATCATATCTATATGGACAAAGTATCAGATGGTATAATAATAAAAGGAAATCTTGGGATAAGGAATTGTTAGATATTCAAAGTAAATTAGACTCTTATAAACATAATAATAAAGAAAATATTATGGACAAGAAAGTTATTGAAGAAATAAACAAACTAAATGAGAAATACAAAGAAATTTTAACTCATAAAGTTAAAATAACTTTAGAGAAATACAAGTTTTGTCTTATTCAATAAGCCCCAAATACTTACATAGACTTAAAAATAAAACAAAAAGGTTGAATAAACAAAACCATATCAAAGAAATCTTTCTCTAAGGAAAAAAAGAATGTTTCTAGTATACCAGAAATACTAGATGAATTTAGAAATCACTTTCACAAAATTAACCATAATAATATTAACATGGAACCTAAAGATAAAATAAAGGAGTTTATAACCACAAATATGAATAAAAAGCTTAATAAACAACAGATTAAACTATTGGACAAGAGTATTTCATATACAGAAGTTATTACACAAATAAATAAGCTTAAATCAAACAAAGCACCGGGTAATGATGGTATTATACCAGAGATATATAAAATCCTTTCTAAAAATACATATTCATTAATACATAAGGTTTTTATTTTGGCCCAAACTGAGTTAATAACTCCCCCATCTTGGCAATATACATTTATTTCGCCAATTTTAAAACCTAATAAATTTCCAACTAGATGTTCTTCATATCGGCCCATCTCATTACTTAATGTTGATTATAAAATGTTTATGAATATCTTTGCTGATAGATTGAAGACAATCATTCCTGGCATTATAGATATAGATCAGACAGGCTTCATTGTAAATAGAAATACTTTTGATAATATAAGAAGAACTTTAACATTAATAGATTTTGCAAATAGGAAAAAGAAAGATGTAACACTTATTAGTCTTGATATAAGTTCAGCATTTGATTCAGTAAGTTGGGACTATCTGTTTACCTTAATGAAGTGCACATACTTCTCGGATGCATTTGTAAATCTAATTGAACATTTATACAAAGGAACGTTGGCTTATATTAAGGTAGGAACATATGTTTCACAAAAAATACCCATTCTTAAAGGTACAAAACAAGGATGTCCACTTTCTCCACTATTATTCACTTTAGTAATGGAGCCTTGGGCTAATTTGATCAGAAACAGTACTGACATAGAGGGTTTTGAAATAGATGAAAATACAACATCCAAAATTCAACTTTTGCAGATGATGTTCTAATTACATCAGCAGGAACTAATTCTTCTATACAGTCTCTATTTGATAACATGATGAAATTTAAAAGTATTTCTGGTTTAATATTCAATGAAGAAAAACTAAAATACTACCTATATATACACGAAAAATATTCTCATTAGTGATTTTACTAAATATGTACCCAATTCAGGTCAGATAACTTATTTAGGTATAATACTATCTAAAGATATTAAATCTATTATATATAATAATTATAATACCTGTTTTCTTAATATACAAAATCTTTTTAATACCTGGAATAATATGTTTTTACTATGGAGGAGAGACTTACAATTATTAAAATGATAATATTCCCCAAGATTTTATACTTAATACAATCAATAATACTTCCACCTATAAAATAATTATCAAGAAACTGAACACACTAATGTTAAATTTCTTATGGGCACCTAATAGACCTAGGATTGCATTAAAGAAACATACTAATAGCTGGTCTCAATGGGGTATTTCTTTTCCAGACTTTAATTTATATACTATCTCTTCTATTGTAAAAGTTATTACTTTTTTAATAGATCAGTCATATGTCACAAAATGGAAAGATTATTGGGAGCTAATTAGTATACACTTCATGAAAATCTTCTTAACACATAAAAATATGATTGTAAATAACTCCATGTTATGGTTACTAAAGGAATTTTGTACTTCACCTATTACACCTAAACATATGGTTTGTTACCCATTAAATATTATTATTAGTTATCGTAACTTTATATTCATGCACCCTAAGTATAGGGAATGGAATTTTATTGTATTTCCTATAACGTATACTCAAGGTATGCTTTTGTCATCTACTTCTGAAGGAACTCATTTAGCTACAGATAATGATCTAAAGTACTGGTATCAGTTGATATCTGATAATAAAGTTAAAAATCTAGATTTCTTAAAACAAGAATTTGATCTAAGAGAAACTTGCTGGTTAGAGGTTCAGACCTTTAGACAACATCTCATTAATAAAATAGATTTAATGTCTATAACTGTTAAAGAATCTATTCAACACTGATTGATTACTTGATATTAAATTTACAACATAAAGTTTCTGATAAAGGTAAACTTTCATACATACATAAAGTTATCAGACAAGAAACTTTTACAGTGTAGATTCATACTGGAATTATTTCACTTCTATTAATGGGGACCCACCAAATCAACAAGATAAACAATATATATTGGAATCTGCTTATAGAACTACGTCTTCCATTGTCTGGAGACTTTATACATGGAAATTTTTACATAGATCTTTTTATACACCTTTGATGATGAATAAAATAAATAATAAAGATAATCTATGTAAGAGATGTAATGTAGAAATTAATGCTGACTGGGCTCATATGTTTTATGACTGTATAAAATTGAAAGAATACTGGAAGTCAATTAATGAATTTTTGCAGGCTCTTTTTACAGATAATTTCATTATTTCTAAATCTCTTATATTATTCAACACACCTGTACCTCAAAGTGTTAAAAGGTTAAGCTTCCCTTGTTATGGTCTATTCTAGCAGTGGCTAGGAAAATAATAACTAGAAATTGGATTTCAGATACACCTCCTTCGTTTAATGAATTTAAAAATGTTATGAATATAGTGTGCCATATGGAAATAAACACAATTAGGACTAGAACAAACAGAAAAACATCTTATTTTATTGTATGGGATAATTTACAAAATTTGTTAAAAAAATTTTAATTTCAATAGCATGATATTTTAGTTTAATTAATTGATCTGATTGTAGTGGATGTCTTTGTAAATACTTTAGTTGTTTTGTTGAATATTATAATAATACCTATTTTTAATTACTTGTATAAAATTGTTATGATATTTCTCTTATATGTTAAAACAATAAACCTGTTTTGAAAAAAAAAAAAAAGAAAATGCATGGTAACACAAAACCTTTTATTCTAGCAAAGTTCTAAGTTTATAAAAGCAATATTTAAAAATTGCCCCTTTTTTGGGGGGGGAGCTTGTCTCTCCATTATTTTTGGCTTAGTCCAGATTTTTTGTGCTAACAGGTTGAATGCAATGAAGAAATGGAAAAGAGGTCGAACTACAACTTTGAAAACTGAAATAAACAAGCTGGACAGACAAATTAAACATTGTGTGAGACAAGATCAAGAAAAATTTGAAGAAAGTTTATATAATGATATTGAGCATAATAGGAAGCCATTTAATAGATACGTACCATTTGGAAGAAATAAAGAGATACAAATTGATAAAGTGTGTGTAGTTTCTAAAATTTGTTGTCAAACTCAACAGATTATACCCATATTTACAAAATCTTATGCAAAGCAGTTTGGTTCATAAAGGGGATGATAAATTGTCCGAGTGACATCCAGGTAACTTTAGATACTGAAATAAAATTATACTGAAAAAGAACAATGCAAACTACATCCAAACAAAGCACAGGAAGGAGATGGAATTAGTACTTCAGCAAGAACTTGCATTACCCTTATATCTATTATTTACTGTGTCATATAAATACGGGGAGATGCCTCAAGATTGGAGAGATGCACTTGTTAAGGGAAAGGGGAGTAGGGCAAACCCCGGCAAACCCCAAGTTTACTTTCATGTTGTGGAAAAATAATGGAGAAAGTAATACTGTATATGTTATTTTTAGAACTGGAAAAGTTGGGACTTGAAACCATGTGTTAGCATGCATATTTTAAAAATAGATCTATTACCACCTGTAACAATATAATAACAGCTATGAATGTAAAATTGTGCTTTGATGTAATTTATATAAATTTAACTTCAGCATTTGACAGGGTAATACACAAAATACTGATCAATAAATTAGAAAAACTAGGTATTTATGTACTCTTGATAAGATGGATAGTTACATGGCTTACAAATAGGATGTAGATTTATAGTCATGGATTTTTACTAGGCTAACAACCAAGGGGGCCTTTCTAAGACTAGCCAAGTTTTCCATAAAGTATAATGATGCCCTATATCCAAATAGAACATCAAGGGCCAGGCATTTATAAGCCACCTCTGTCCATAAGGGACATGGGTGCCAGGCCCAGTGTAAATTTTACATTTTCCATCCAATGGTCAATGTTGCACTTAAACTGATTAAAAGATTAACTTAGCTTCACATGGATGGGAAGCCTGTCCCATATGAGGGGCAGTCTCTGGGACACATTTGTCTCTCCGGCATGTTCTGTTTAAGTCACAGACAAAACTCAGGTCCTTAGAGTTTGTATTTCTGGTAGTGTTTGAATTACAAATCTGCAAGAGATTCATAAGTGTGGGAATTTGTGGATGCCTTGTAAATGATGCATAGATCAACCTAAGAAATCTATTGGAGAGTGAGTAGAGGGAAAGGGCTTTAAGGTGCTGTGCATGAGGCAGGTTTGTTACACCTTGTATTCTTTTTGTAAGGAATCTGTGAGGTCACTCTAATTGTTGCATATGTCTGGTCAGTTGCATACTAAAGAGACCATTGTACTCTAAGATTGGTTTGATTAGGGTAGAGTACAGAGGGATAATAACCTATTTGACCTAGATACCACACCCTTACTTATATGTTGTGCAGCATAAATCACTGTGGCCATGTGGTGGTCAAAGGTAAGGCTATTCTGTCTACATGTATACTCAGATCCCTGACCACTGGGTCAACTCTTAGGGGTGTATTATCAACATGGTAATTAGCCAGGATGGTTGACTTCCCAAAGGGTATAATTATGCCTTTCTTAGCACTGAGTTTAAGACAATGGCTTTGGCATCATTTGTTAGTTGGAAAAAGGCCTTCTTGAAGAATGCTAATGTCTGCAGGGGAGTTGATGATAACCTTAGGCCTGCAATCATCTGCAAACTTAGTCAGCCATAAACCTTCAGCAATTACTTCCATTTCAGAGAAATAGATGCCAAAAAGGAGCAGGTTCAGTACCGATCCCTGGGGTACTCCCCTAGTGACTGGCCTCTTGGTGGAGGTGGCCTCATCTATTTTGACCTTCTGGGTCCTACCAGTGAGCCAGCTGGCTGTCAAACAGGTAATAATAGGGTTTATACCTCAGTTAGTGAGCTTCTCTATAATGTCTGAGTGGGGTTTTGTATCAAAAGCCTTGTCTAGGTTAAAGTAAACTGTGTGGACATTCTTGCCTTCATCAGATGCTTTTGTGACCCTCTCAAAAATGTTCACCATATTTAATAGGCATGACTTTCTTTTAGCACAGCCAAACTGTGATGGGTTACCTATCTGCTCATTTATCATGTCTGTGATGATTCATTCCATGGCATTACATGTGAGGCTGGACAGATTTATGGGTCTGTAGTTACCCTGATCAGTGGTTGGACCTCCTTTAACAGGAAAATACTGTAGCCATCTTCCATTCTTTAGGTATAAAAACCTGACTGTAGGCTCCAGTTGAAAAGGGATTCAAGTGGATCAGAGAGGTTATATTTCATGCTATTTACTAAGCATACTAGGATGTCATTGGGGCCCACTGATACAGTATGTTTGGCTTTGGAAAGTGCATTGATTACCTGTTCCTAGTAATGGTTGAGGGATTGTGGTGTGCAGTATTTCCTTTGGACTATGGGTGGGAGTAGGGGGAGAAATTTGAGCTGAACCTGTCAGTCCAAAGGTTAACAATAGTCTCTGGTTCAATGTGAGTGATGCCATTTACAATAAGTTCTGCGCATTGTTGCGTATTTCCCCTGAAGTTACGGACATAGCTGTAGAAAGCTTTTTGGTTGTCCTTTGTCTGAGAAGTTATTTTTTCTTCAAATTTAGCCTTTGAAGTATTAATTAACTCTCTTAGCTGCCTGTTTACAATAGTGAGGGGCTTTTAGTATGCCAGCGGGGTAAGGGGAAATTCCCTTACCCTGCAGTACTACGATCCCATACAAAACTCTGACAGCAAAAACTCCACTGAAAACAAAGTTTGCTCTCATAAGCATTCAAGGTTTCAAACTGTAACCGTCTGACCATACTTACAGGCTTTACTTACAGGCTTTGCTCTGGAGTCAACCCATCATCTCTTTTCTCTTTGGACTACAGGATTCGGTCTTGGGTTCTGTAATGTACATGGTACACATGCTTCTACTACAAGATTTTCTAAGGGAGAAGGACCTAGTATATCATAGTTATGCTGACAGCATTCAAGTCCATCTCTGCTTTCCCCAAGACAATATAGTGATTTTTTTTTATGTTAGCTAAAGAAGGGAAGCCACATGCTCTTGGCTAATTTTATACTGTTCGAAACTCAACAACTTGAAAAAATGAGGCACTGACACAATTTTGAGAGACTCTTCTGCCCCAACCCTGCCTACTTTTACTACTTACTGCAGCAATAAAGTTGAATTCACTGATAGGGTGCATAACTTTGGACTCCAAGCTTATACTTTGGGACAAGGTGTCTGCTGTTGTGAAGCCCTCTTCTTTTCAGTTGCAAAGAATTTCAAGGATTAAGCACCTACGCTGTTCTCAAGGTTGTTCCACTGGTCTTCTTGATGGCAGATTACTGTAAAGTACTGTTGTGTAAGTAAATGTACCATAACAGTAGATGTTCAAAAAAATCATTGTTGCAGTTGTCTCAGCTATATGGGATGTAGCGTGCCAAGGATCACATGTCCAGTCAGTTTTCAGAGTATTTTGGCACCTTCCACACACCCACACATCTGAGATTTATATGAGCTGGTATAAAAGGTGATGTATAGATGGCAAAATTCAGAGCTTTATTTCCCCAACAAAAAGGGAGGTAACAAACCATTGAACAGAAGTATATGCTAGGAGAAAAAAGGAAGATAGGAACCCCACCTTGAAAGAAAAGAAGTGAGATAGGATGAAGGGTGCTAATACTGTGGAACCACATAACTGTGGTGTTGTCTGTGATGACTAACAGAGGTCCTGGATCCAGTGAAGGTTCTGGAATCTGAATGCATTTATCATGGCCATCATTTCCTTGATGTTTATGTGTTTGTTACTATCCTGGAAGTTCATCAGACTTTGCACTTGTATCCCTTTGAAAATAGCTTTCATGCAAAATCTGATGCATCTGTCATTACAGGTTGAGTAGGGGGTGGGGTGGGAGACTTTGGTTGAGGGACAACTGAGTTATTCCCAACTGGAGTTCACTCTTGACAAAATTCAGTATCAGAATTGGAAAGATGAGGGGTGATGGTGTTAGAACCGACTGACTTGAGGAAGTATTGAATTTTCTTCATATGTAATCTGCACCGTGGGATCATGAGAATTATAAAGGCCATGAATCTAATACCATGAGGAAATTCCTTGCTGTTCAATGTTTTTAGATGAGGAACTCTAAGACTTGCTCTTTGTAAAGGTTTACTTGTCCTAAGGAAGGAAGGCCATCCAGAGATGTGTGTAAAGGATACAGTACAGAAAATATCCTGTGAGAAGGATCGAGAGATGAGTTTTCCAAGTTTAGTTGAAAACCTAGATTGTGAAGCAAATTCTTGACAAAAAGAAGGGATTCTTGACACCATACAAAAATAAGGCAGTCATCTAAAGAAGGAAAAATATGACTGTCCAGTAACATGCAGCAGCTTATTACTGGGGCCACACACTTTGAAAACATTCTCAAAGGTTTTTTTACTGTCCAAAGGTAAAGAGAAAATAGAAAATCTGAACCAGATACAGAAAAGCTTAATTTCTCTCTCTTTATTTATATATATATATATATATATATATATATATATATATATATATATATATAGATTCTCTTCATAACACTGAAAACTCAAAACACTGAAAATGAGAAAACTTCATACTATAGAAGACCAAAACACTGAAACTTCAAAACACTGAAAACTCAAAACACTGAAACTCAAAACACTGAAAACACATAGCATACATATACTGAGTTTAAACAACATATATCATAGCACTTTCCACCAAGTGTAGTGTAGTGCAATCTTGAAGTTGATATATATAAGTAGCAGGGGGTGCAGGGGGGCTTGCCCCCCTTCTTACATTTGGTGGAAAGTGCTATGATTTATGTTGTTTAAACTCAGTATATGTATGATATGTGTTTTCAGTGTTTTGAGTTTCAGTGCTTTGAGTTTTCAAGATTTTGAAGTTTCAGTGTTTTGGTTTCAGTGTTTTGAGTTTCAGTGTTTTGAGCTTTCAGTGTTATGAAGTGAATATATATATATATATATATATATATATATATATATATATATGTGTGTATATATATATATATATATATATATATATATATATATATATATATATATATATATATCTGAGTTTCTTTGAACTGGAATATAGTGCCAGTGATAGGCATTTTTTAAACCTATGGTAACCAGAAAGCTCAGAGAAGGAATCACAGACAAGAAAGGCTGTAGAGATCACTTTAAATGTTGGAATTTTGATGTGTACAATTAGAAAGGAGAGGTTCAATACAGTTCCCTAGGTTTCTTTTTTGGGTACAATAAATATTTTTGAATAAAACCCTATTCATTTTTATTCTACTGGAACACGTGCTATTATTACTCCTTGAGAAAGTATTTGATCTACAATGGGAGGAAACAGGGGTGCATGGTTCGCAGGATGGGAGGGAATTCCTTGAAAGGGGTCAAAAATGTGAAACAAAACACCTCACCTAAGTGACCTCCAGGTCTCAATGAGATGATTCCAATGAAACCCGCCCTGAAAAATAGGCGGGTGTTTTATTGAATTTGATTGGCCATGCTTTGTTTTAAATTGTTACTACTTTGTTTGATGGTTATCTGAAGAAGGGTTACACCCGAAAGCGCTCATCTGTAATTGTTTTTACTGCTTACTGAAGTTGGATTTGTACAGTCTTTTCTACTTGACATTGGATTTTATTAAAACCTTTGGACATTCAGCAGTGTTCTGCAATGTTTTTTCTTCATAATTCCTTGAAAGGGGAATGGAGTCCCATTGCAAATCATGTCCTTTATGAATTATTTCTAGAATTCGAGTCTGAAGTAACCTGGTGCCAAAGAGACATGTGAATAGATAGGTTTTGAGAAGGATGTAGAAGATCACTAGCATGGGGTAAGGAACAAGGTTGAAGGAGGCATACCCATTCACCTTTTTTTGGCTGCCGTTGGGCTTGAGGAGTTTTGTCTTCCTTTTTAGAACTACCATGTCATTGCTTTCTAAATGCATGTTTATCTGTCTTTTGTTGACTGTTTACAGGATTTCCTGTAAATGAGGCCTGGGCTAGAATGGAAATTTGTGCTGTATTTTTGGATAAGGGATTGAAAAATATATTTAAACCCTTGTATTACCTTTCTCCTTTCACCAGGTTTCTAGAGAACCTCAGCAGAAGATCCAAACAAGGCTTCTTCATCCAGAGGCGCATTCAGAATGTAAACATTCTCTGTTGGATTTTGAGTATGCAACCAAGCAAATCTATGGCTTAGTGACCCAGTGGCTGCAGCTTTGGAGACAGCATCAGCAGTATCATATCAACATCTAAGATAATATCTTGTAACCTGAGACACTGAAGAAATGAGGGAGAATAAAGATACCATAGCCATTGAAGAAGGAAGGTCAGACACCGACTTTTTCATATTGGCAAAGAAAGGCAAAAGAAACTTTGACATATTGATCTGACAGTTAACTGTTCAGAAAGATAATGTGGAAGAAATATACACCTTCTTTCCAAGTCTATCAAAGCACTACCATCCTTATCTGAAGCCATAACATGCACTGAAGAAGTTTATCTTGAGATGGAAATGACAGACGGATTGGCCCTAGAATTACAAAACAGAAATCTGTTTGACTAAAGAACTTTATGTAATTTGTCAGATTTTCTGGGATTTGGAGGATACTAGCTGCATTAAAGGTATCTTTCAAGGCAGCCAAAACTGGAGAAATAGCCAGTGGTTGTAGGGAATATACTTGTAGGAAGTCTTATCATCTGTGCTTAGTCTCAAAAATGTATTTTTGTTCCTACTGAAATAAATCCATTATTCTGCTAACGGTGTCAGAAAATTTTATTTATTTATTTAACATCTGTTTACCAGGAAAGTCAAACTTGGAACAAAGCCAATTTTTAGCAGAGGCCCAGGGAGAAATGTTCCAGATGTATGTCTTTGAAATATGGGAGGAAATTGGAGCACCCAGAGGAAACCCACATGAATGCAGAGAGGACATGCAAACTCCACACAGAAGGCACTCTAGCTGAGAATCAAACCAGAGAACCTCTTGCCATGAAGCGACAATGCTACCACTGCATTACTGCGCCATCCTGCAGGACAATTCCTCAAGTGGAGAATCAGAAGATATATTTTGCTAACTCAGATTCCTATTTTTCTGGGGTAAAAACTTAAGAGGTATATTCTAGACAAACTTCTGCACATCTGAATCAGAGTCTGCCTTTTAAGTGGAGGGGACCTCTTTCTTTTAGAATGTAGAGCAGGCCGCAAAACAAACTGGAACACTTTAAATCTGCCTTTGGCAAAAGACAGCTACTCTTGTTTTAATTCCTTCAAAGAAGGGTTGAATGAGTGCATGTAAACTTCCCTTATGAGTTCTTCTCCTGGGATTCTACAGGCAAAAAGGAGCAATATGACATCCATTCTTCTGCCCAGCTATCTGATCTCTCAATATGGCTCTGTAAGGGTTGGATGTTCAGCACCGCCCACTCTGGTCCTGTTAAGAGTGGTTCTTCCCTTCTCAAAGTAGGTGAATGACTGACCTTATAGAACATCCCAGTCTCTCAGTTTTTACCAGCTTCATGAAGACCTAGGCCAGAGGAATTGAAAGTAGTAGACAGATGGTCTGACAGCTTAGACATAGTCACAGGGGAGGTGTCTACCAAAGGCTGATGTAGAGAAGGTTTCAGAAGGGAAACAGAAGCCTCTCTACTAAATTTCCTTTTTCTTGAAGACTGGAGGAGAGATATATGTGGAACTGGAACCCAGCTCCATAACCTTACAGGTTAATTCCTTAAGCTTCTGGTTTGTTAAATGAATTAATGGGAAACAATGCCTGTGTCTAAGGGTTTTTGGAGTTAAAGATTGTCAAACAGAACATGTCTGAATATCGAGTTCCTCCTCCAAACAAAAAGGATACCTGATGATCTTTATAGGGCATCTGTAATCTGTATGAACACTTCCCTTTACTCCTAGACATAAATCACAACAAATAAAGTCTTTTATTTAAAATAGCAAGGAAGTTCTCACTGGGATACTTACCTGCCCACTTGATGAAACTAGCCCACTGTCAAATCTGAGAAGACGCAGATATGAGCAAATCTTGCTGGTAGCTTCAACAGTAAGAAAGTTCTGAATTCTGGAACCCATACATCTCACTTGCATGCCTCTCAGACATACAAGTGTACTGAAGGCACCCTAAATATTTGGAAGTGCTGGCCAGTGGTCTGATCATGGTAGGATATGTCCCATATAGATTAGATTGCTGCAATGGTGGTCTAATGATAAACAACACCCTTTACCTGGGACTTTCTAACACTGAACTAGAATGCCTAAAGATAGTGCCAAATTCTGCTGCTTGGGTACACTGCATTAGCAGCATATTATATCTATATTACATTATTCAGCAGAGCCCGCACTGAGTCACTGCGCATTATAGGACCTTTTACAAAGTCTCAGTTTTTGTGCATCTGTCCATTCATGACCTGTGTCTCTCCAGCCTGAAGAAGCTTATCAAGTCGTACTACACTAATCTGGTGTTGTGTTCTGCCTTCAAGGGACTGCTGGTATTTTCACTGGTGAATTTCATTTTCTCTGGGTATCACTTATTTTCTTATTAGGCATCTCATCTGTAGAATTTGCTACCATGCTGGCTATGGCATTGCTCAGTCCTGGTGGCCATCAATAGGACATTTAAAACATATCTGTTTGGCATGGCATACAATGAGAACAGATAACTAGGTTTTACTGTCCACTCTTTCATCTACATTATTGTTTAGTGTGATTGTATGTTGTTTACAGTTCTCTGGACACTTATTCATTAATTTTTCAGATGTTTTGTGATAAATGACCTTAACAAAGCTGAAGCTAAAGTTGTCATTGATGTGAGTGGATTAACTGCATTAGACATTGTTACACCAGGGATATGTGATACAGGTCAAATTTCCAGACCATGATTGACATCAGTATTAAGCTAGGTCACTCCTTCTTGATAGAAGTGCCAAGAAGTGTACCTGAGCTGTTCTTTTAATTAGGGATTAGTCTTATGCTACTGTATATAAGTGTTTGAGAGCATTAGTAACTTCAGATGATCCATACATATTTGGACAGGAATAATATATTGTTGTCATTAGCAACAATCCTTTAATTGGACTGTAAAATGGCAGTGGTCAGAATGGAAACTGCTATGCTCGAGCTCAGTTCTCCACAAATATGAAGCAGAAATTCATGACCTCAGTTCATAACAATGATGTCGTCTCAGTCCAACAAGGATATATAGACAAAACATCAAGATGGAGGGAAGCTGAAAGAGGCTGCTGAGTAAACTTGATTAAAACTTACATGCCTTCATCTTGTCACAAATCATTCAAGACTTCTTCAGAAAGTGCCTTGCAATCATGTAAAAACAGTATGTAAAAACACTCAAGTGATCTTCAACAGAAACCAAAAAATAAACTAGTAAAATTACCACAATGACCACCATTTGCAGTTTGTGATGTAAAAGATCTGCTGAAAGCTGAAAGATGCTGCTGAGTAAACTTCACTAAAAGTTACATGCCTTCATCTTGTCACAACTCTTTCAAGACTTCTTCAGAAAGTGCCTTGCAATCGTGTAAAAACAGTATGTAAAAACACTCAAGTGATCTTCAACAGAAACCAAAAAATAAACCAGTAAAATTACCAAAATGACCACCATTTGCAGTTTGTGATGTAAAAGATACCTTAAGTCAATGTAATAAAAACATGCCAATTAAAATATATGATGCTTAATTACCTCAGTGGGGATAGTTTTAATGCACATATTGTCATTTAGATCTGGGGTGTGAGTGCCACCCTAAGATATCTACCACATTAATTAGTCTTGTCAATAAGGACCTACAATATGAGCGGTTATGGCTGGGATACTAATGGTCTACAGCCTATTATTGACCTATCATCATCATCATCTTCTTTCAGCTATGATGTTTGCAGATGACATTGTGATCTGTAGTGAGAGTAGGGAACAGTGGAGGAGACCCCAGAGGGATGGATATATATACTCTAGAGAGAAGTGGAATGAAGGGCAGCAGGGCTAAGACAGAATATATGTGTGTGAAGGAGAGGGAAGATAGAAGAATGGTGAGGATGCAAGGAGTAGAGTTGGCAAAGGTGGATGAGTTTAAATACTTGGGATCAATAGTTCAGAGTAACGGTGAGTGTGGAAGAGAGGTGAAAAAGAGAGTACAGGCAGGAAGGAGTGGATGGAGAAGAGTGTCAGGAGTGATTTGTGACAGACGAGTACCAGTAAGAGTGAAAGGGAAGGTCTACAAGAGGGTAGTGAGACCAGCTATGTTATATGGGTTGGAGACGGTGGCATTGACAAAAAGGCAGGAGTTTGAGCTGGATGTGGCAGAGTTAAAGATGTTAAGATTTGCACTGAGTGTGAGGAGGGTGGACAGGATTAGGAATAAGTATATTAGAGAGTGTTAAGTTACACATTACCTTGAGAATGGAGACAAATACAGTTTTTTTTTTCCTCTTTCAGTGGTATTCATTAACTACAGTACACACGTGTGGTAGCCTCATGGAAAAGCACCAGGGAGACTCCCAGAACAAAGGAATGCTCTACCTTATATACTGTGAATATTGCTGATGGTACAAAAATATAAAATGAACCAATTAGATTGTTATACAAAACAATTAACCAATCAATGATTTACCCGTAAGCATAAAGCAATTCCCATCATTATATCTCTGGGCAGAGAAAGAAAATTGGATATACTTTTATGTAAGGCACATTTCCTGCTTTCAAGCAGACTCTTGTTTTTCAGTAATTTTCCACTACTCACAATTCATTTAAAGTTCATAGTACACAGTACATCTTAATACATGCAGACTGTCACGTACTCAATTCCTTTAAACACATGCTTTGGCTGTTCATATTTTACAATCTCCCATTTGATGCAGTGTAAGCATCACTACTTAACCTATCATACACTTGTCCCAAATCTAACATTACCATGTTACTGGTCTTTTTATCATTGGTAAACATTGTCATGTTATTGTCTACATTTATATTTGCAGGCATATAAAACTTAGGCACCTTTTTTACAGTTTTTGAAGACATCAATTTCAAGATCAGTGCTTTGATTAAAAATATGACAAGAAAAGCAACAATTGCTAATACTGCAATTAATAAAATCAACTTCAACAGTCAACCTCCCCAACCTGAGAACAGGTTAATTAACCATGCCCATGTTGAACTATCGGCCTCTTTGGCCTCAGAGAGTTCAGAACCTCTTTGAATCAGTTCAAGATGGCTTTCAATTTCGTGCTGATTGTCAGGAATAAACGTACAGCACTCCTCCTGGATTAAAGCACAAGTTCCTCCGTTTGCCGCTAGGTTGAAGTCGAGAGCCATACGATTTTGGAGCACTACAGCTCTCATAGCAGTCAGTTCATCAGTCACTAGTTCCAAGGCAGAAAATGTAGCATTGCTTAATACTTCAAGCAATTTGGATAGCTTTCTCAGTTTCCAAATTGATTTTACTGCTCCGTATGCTGGAATTATACCAGCCCATGATATGGCGTCATTACTCAAGTCCATATGGGATAGTCCTTTAGTGCCAGCATGAGTTAAATCATGATGATAGATCCATGAAGCATCAACTTGACCTACTGGATTGGTAGGTTTCTTGACCTCTCGAACGTTCCGAATTTTTTCTTGAGGTAAAGCAGATACATGTCAAATAACCTAAGAAACAGCCACTAGACCAATTTCCTGGTAATCACTTATATGCCTTTTTACCACAAATAAAATACAACCATTTTTCAAGAGCACAGTGGAAATGTTAGTGGTAGCATTATTATTGAACACTACTTGAGAGAATACCTCATTTAACTCTAACTTAAGACATGAGAGTTGTGAGTAATTTGTCATTGTAGGGCTATTTTTAAAGATACATACCTCCTTTGGCCTAACATCATTTCAGTCACATTACATATCTGCCAATCTGAATAATTCTTGAATGGTGCAGATACAGAGGCCCACCACACTGAATAGGACATAGACCTGTCCCGTGCCATAACATTAATTGACTGTAAAGCTATGTAGTTAGTAATGGCACATACTCTCTGAATTGTTATAGTGCAATTACTTGAACCGACTTTCTTTATTTCCTTTTGTTTTAGGCATAAAATGTCTTGCTGTTGGTATGCTAAAGTCAGAGCTACAGTTCGGTTTGAATGTATTTGTTTACACAATCCCCCAGAAGTATTAAAGAGGATGGTTGAATAGTTGTCAGTAGGCAGTGGCGGCTGGTGACTTCAAATCAAAGGGGAGCTGCAGGAGCCAGCTGAATGGGTGGGGTCAAGGGGAAGGGGTGTGGCCAACCAGAAAGGGGAGGAGATATGCCCCAAACCACAAAAACTAACTTTAGTTAAATACACTGCCCTGGGTGGCAAACCAAGATTATGAGAGTCCAATCAAGACAAAAATAAGTGTAGAAGAATAAAAATATTTCAATGCATTGGCTGCATGACAGCTTACTTAATATCTAGATGGAAACAAAAGGTTGTGAGGCATGAAAAAATAAATTACTTTTTAAATACATTACTGGAATGCCAGTCAAAATCAAGTACAAGCAAAACCAGAAGCACTCAACTCAAACCACTTCTCCTTGCACTGCAGTTCTAATTATAATTTATATTCAGCTTTATTAAGGTGCCAAGTAACATGCTGAAAGTAGAAATCTCTGTGATGCCCCACTTGTAAAAATGTTTCTTATCCAAAAAGACCTGCTGCCTGACAACTATCTACTTGTTTCATGGGGAAACATGTAAGAAAAAATGAAAAGCAAACAAGAAACAAGCTCAAGATACATTGCTTAAAGGATTACTGTACAGGTTATGGACCACACATGATTGGCATTCTGTTTAGTTTACGGGTAAAGTCTGTAGAGATGACTGAAAGTCTCCAAGTGTAATGAGCTTTTTAAAATAATGGAATCCTGTCCTTTAATACCCAAGGCTTATACATTATCTAGTCAAGTATTCTCTGCATGGCAACAACAGAAAGGCTTTCAATGTTGGCAATTCTTTAACAGTATGCTTATTAAAGCTTACTTGCATCTTATGATCTCAGACAAGCTTACATTATGGTCATTAAAGCATTGCTACTTAAACACAGAGCAACAGGCACTTTGAGTAATAAGCATAAATCAACAGTACAAAAATATGACAGAAACCAGACCTTTCTGCAAAATCAAGGACAGATGAAAAGCCACTGTAGTACTTGTGTCTACCTTGGATGGGGAGACACACTGCACATTTACACTGCATAACTACTCCTTGCCTTGCTTGGACACATCCAGAGTCAGTACATGGTGGAGTGGGGTGCAACAAGTATGTCATAATTTGAAATGTCTCTGGCTGACTGTGATGGCCCTGACACGTGTCATACCTCTCAACCTCAGAGCAAGAAATCTGGACAAAGCCATACACAGAAGTGGGACAAATGCCCACAAATAAGGACAATTTTTAATTATTGCTCTAATAAACTTAGAAAGATAATAGAATAGGTCTTGCATTAGTATGACTTTTCTGAAGGGTATAAAATCTGAAACTCAAATGTCTGCCATTATTTTCTAATTTCAGTCTTTAGTGATTTGTCACTAATTTGCCAAAAAACACAATTTTATGAAAAATGGACCAAATGTGATGCAAAAATATAAAATAGCCACACAATACAGCTGGGAACCTGTCAAAGAAGGGACACTTTTATATTAGTACTGCTAACTTGAGCAGCTGACAAAATAAAATAATCTACATGCATTTCTGAAATAAAAGTAATCTGATTATTACAGTTATTTCTTAATTATAAACCCTCCATGTTTTCTTCCAAAATTGCTATTTTGCAGAGGGATCATTAGGGGAAGAGCAACATTTTGAGTCAAAATCAGGGACAGTTCAGAGGTTTGGCTATGCCTAATTCTATAAAGCAATTTATTTGCATGTACCTCTCAACCTGTTAATGCAATAAATCTGGACAAGGCCAGATATATTGGGGGAACAAACAGTACTAAAAATTGCTCTTGTATAAACTGGGACATAAATCTGGACAAGGCCAAATATATTGGGGGGAACATATAAACAGTACTAAAAAATGTTCTTCTATAAACTGGGACAGTTGATAGAACAGGTCTTACTTTAGCATACATTTTTCTGAAGGTTATGAAGTCTGAAACTAGGTGTGTCATTATTTAGTGACTTAATTCATAAATGATTTGCCAGAAAACCACAAATTTTTATGAGGAGCAAAAAATCTATTCATTCTTTGAAAATCTGGACAGTTGGGAGGTATGGTTCAGCTGGGGTTGCCACCCTTCCCCCTCACAAAACCCTGGTCGAATGGAGCCTCCCTGCAGCCATTCCAATGATCCATTACTTTGCTATTTCACTCCATTTACCATAAACACTAATGTGCATACTGATTTACTTCTATGATGATTTGAACTTCATTTGAAAGTTTTATTTTTGCATTTTACAGCACAAACACTAAGACATCTGCTAAACAAACTTGGCATTAAACCTTCTCTGCCCTTGAAACTCACATTCACTGAAACAACATTAAAATCCACATTCAAAGAAAATACATTTTACTCGTGGCAGATAAAAATTAATTCTGGGCTGTTTTCAAATCATAGGCCCCTTGCATATGAAACATACATGTGTTCTTTGATACACCTTCCTATTACTTTGAACATTTTTCCAGTAAACAATGAAACAGAACTGTCCAATTCAGAACATTTCCTTCATAAAAGTCTACTCAGACTTCTACAGTCCACTATTATCAGTAAATATGCACAATTCTACAGTCCACCATTATCAGTAAATATGCACAATCTCTGAAGTAGTAAAAAAGTCATCTAAATAATTCCACGTTAAATAAATCTGTAATGAAGAGGTTGGTGCTAGCAATCACCTTTATATTTCATGGTTTCATCGAACAATAAAGTGTCTGATGCCCCTGTGGAATAAATTGCCTAAATTACATTAAAATAAGCTAGTAATATTGCAATAGGAAATGGATGGCAAACTGATAACAGGCTCATAATTAGTATCTTAACTTTCAGTACGGCAGCATTCACCCCTTATGGGAGTAGAACCAACAACCTTCTGCATCAAAAGCAAGCACACAGCCTGTTGTGCTATTAGCACTAAACTTCTCTTCTCCTGCAGCTCTCAGCTCCTTGTAAAATCTACTCAATACTCAACTGCATCTCAACTTCGCAGCACAAGAAGTCTGGAAAAAGCCAAATTTATTGGGGTGGGTCAAAAGGGCAAAAGCCAGGGACACATTAAACATTGCTTGTATAATCTTGGAAAGCTGCTAGAATAAAATGCTGTGTTACCACGGTACCACCATACATTTTACTGCCAAAGTCCCTGTGCAAAAAAGAGTCAGAACAACATACCACTATGCCAAATCACCTGCTTTGTGAAAGAAAAATGCTGTGTTACCACTGTACATTTTACAGACAAGGTCCCTGTGCAAAACAGTCAAGAGCAACATACCACTACGCCAAATCAGCTGTTTTGTGAACGAGAGGAAGACTGAAACTTAAATGGCTATCATTTAATGAATTCAGTTCTCACCATAGCTGTCTACCTCTTAGTACAAAACACCTGGACAAACCCAGTAATGAGGGAATACAGCCCTCAAACATATTCAGTGAATTCAGTTCTTGCCATAGCTGTCAACCTTAGCACAAAAAACCTGGACAAAGCCACTAACAGGGTATTACAATCCCAAAAATAAGGAAAATTTTCAAATAGTCATCTTATAAACTTAAAAAATTGCTATAATAAAAGGTTGTGTTACTATATATTTATTGCTAGAATAAAACGTTGCTTTACTATGTATTTTCTGAAGACTATGAAGTATGAAATTCAAAATGCCTGTCAATTTTACTTCTGATGGAACAAAAACAATTTTCAGCAGAGGCCCAGGGAGAAATACTGTAGACACGTATTTGTAAAATGGCAGGATACCAGAGCAAATCCACACAAACACAGAGATAAGATGGAGACTCCACAAAAAAGGCACCACAGCCAAGAATCAAACCACAAACCCTGTAGCTATGAGGCAACAATACTGCCACTGCACCATCAAATATGTAAGAAATTAAACATTCAGAAACCTGAAGTCTGAAATTCAAATGCCTGTCAATTTTATTTAACATTTGTTAATCAGAACAGTCTGACTTGGAACAAAAAAACAATTTTCAGCAGAGGCCGAGGAAGAAATAATGCAGACATGTCTTTGTAACATGGGAGGACACAAAAGCAAACCCACACAAACACAGGGAGAATATACAGACGCCACAAAGAAGGAACCCCAGCCAAGAATCAAACCTGAGAACCTGCAGCTGTGAGGCAACAATGCTACTACTACACCATTAAATATCAAGCATTGTAATATTTACAAACCACATATATTATGAGGAACAGATCAGATCAAATATGAGGCAAAAATCTGCAATTTTTTTTACAAATGGTGGTGGGTAGGGAACTCAAGTATTTAACACCTGCATACAGGGTACAGGGTTCAAGCCTGAGGTATTTCCTACCACACCACCATGAGCACCTAGGGCATTTTCTCACACACACACACACACACACACACACACACACACACACACACACACACACACACCTAACCAGTCCAGCATAACACTTCCCTAACCAGTCAGCATAATCAGTCCAGTATACATTCAAACAGTAATAAAATAATTAGCACACTTACCTGTCCTGGCTGTCCATTCTCCATAATGTACATCCAAATGCCCGCGCAATAATCCAAAGACCCGCGAGATTCCCGAGATCCAAACCCTTCCCGACGACGTGAGACTGACTGCTGGTGTTGCAGTCTGGCCCCGATGCGTTTTCCCAGTGAGTCTGTGCACTTTAAAAGTGCACAGACGTCTCCTCATGTTTCCCTACCAGGACTGCCGGACTGCCTGGAGCATGCGCAGTAGACTCGCAGTAGTCTGGACTACTGCACATGCGCGAAGTCCGCAAATTTTAAAACTTTTTTTTTCTTTTTTCTTTTTTTTTTTTAATTTCTTTTTAGTTCTTTTTGTTGAGGGGGCTGCAGTCCGGCAGTCCAATAGCACGGGCCGCCCCTGTCAGTAGGTAAAGGACTGGCTGTCATTGGCAGGCCATCATGTGAAGTGGGAAGAGCTGCACAGATCCAGCAATAAAAAACGTTGAAGGTGGAAGCATAGACACGTTTAATGGCCTGGTAGGTGTTGAAAGGTGGGTGCCAAATAGCTCGCTTGGCAGAGTGCATTGTTGGAGCAGGAAATAAAAATGGCCACATTAAAAATAACAGTACAACAAGAATAACCACCAAAATAGCTGTCCAGTACTTTTGTGGAAATGGTGGTTGAGTTTGCATAGTATCAGGAGTTTGGTGTATTTTAAATGGGTAGATGTTAGGCATTGTCAGGTGCTGGTACAGTATGGCTTTGAGTATGAGTAGCAATAGGTGGAGAGTCTGGAGTTGAAAAAGGTAAAGGCTGTTGATCTTTGGATGGGACGACCTTTTTGACGTGCGATATGTGAATCCAGGTGGGCGAGCCTTGTAGTCGCACCGCTGATGATGTCGTCAGTAGAACCAGGAAGGGCCCCTTTCAACGTGGTTGAAGCGCTGTTTTTTGAGAGAAAGACTTGACATACACCCAGTCTCCTGGTTGTAGTGCGGAAGACAGGAAAGGATCGGGGATATGTTGAGCCGCTGCTACCTGGCGGTGATGAAACTGTAAAAAAGAAACAAGAGAAGTGCAATACAAGAATATCATGATCAAATGCATCGTACTCAGAGAAAGGTGGTGGTGGTTTCATGGGCATGCGCATAGGGCAGCCCATGATGATTTTATGAGGAGAAAGTCCCTTAGTAGGATGTACTTGTGCTCTCATAGAGAGTAGGGCTAGAGGTAAGGCCTGTACCCAAGTGAGGTCCATTTCCGTAGTAATTTTAGCCAATCTAGTTTTTAGTGTCTGATTTATGCATTCAGTAATACCTGATGCCTGTGGTCTATATGGACAATGAAATTTTAAGGTGACGCCTAACATTTTACACAATGAATCGATCAACTGAGCAGTGAAATGTATTCCACGGTCCGAATATATTTGACAGGGAATACCAAAACGAGGTATCAATTCATAACAAAGTTTCTTAGCAACTGAAATGGCATTATTTTTAACACATGGGTAGACTTCTAACCACCCAGAGAAAACATCAACAACAGTTGAAACATATTTGAAATGAGTACAAGGTGGGAGTTCAATAAAATTTCATTGCAAAGCACAGAATGGTCCCAATGGTTTTGGCAGTGGTTGTGCGGGAGCCATAGTGCCTTTTGAAATGTTATACTGTAAACAAATGGAGCACATGCTCAAAAAATGCTGCACAGAAGCAGAAAGTCCTGGGGCAAACCAATCCTTTTGGATTTGTTTTATTCACGCTTGTACCCCTACATGGGCTGGCAAATGATACGCTTTAATAAGAGAATTTAACATGGACATTGGGCAGACCAATCTGTTATCGGGATGTTGCCAAATGAGATCAGAGCGTTTAAAACAATCTTGAGCCAGCCATGTTTTTTTTTTTATTCTGGTACTTCATCCTGTAAAGCTTTTAACACTGTGGTATTAAAAGTAACCATTTGTTGCAGAGCCTCCAGAAAATGTCCCTGAACAGTTTGTGAGAAAGCAGCCTGTTTAGCAGCCCAGCCAGCTAAATTATTGCCCTTAGTTTCAAAGGAGTCATTGGATTGATGGGCTGCACATTTAACAACAGCAAGTTGAGAAGGTAACAATAAGTCTTGTAGCAAGTTATTGATATATAAATGTTTTTTAACAGGTGCCCCGGAAGATGTTAAAAACCCTCTTTCCTTTCACAATATACCAAAATCATGAACAACACCATGGGCATAACTGGAGTCAGTATATATAGTAACAGACTTGTCCTTAGCTATTTTGCATGCATTTGATAATGCCACTAGTTCTGCAGCCTGCGTGGAAGTGCCTTGGGGTAATTGTGCTGATCTTAAAACTTCAGTCGGAGTACAAACCGATCAAGCAGCTTGAAATTCACCAGAGTTTGTTCGTAAGCAGGATCCATCAACAAAAAGAACTAAGTCAGGATTTTGCAAAGGAGTGTCATATAAATGTAACCTAGAAGAAAGAACAGAGTTAACTACAAGCACACAATCATGTGGTTCACCCTAATCTGAAGTTGGTATTAAAGAGGCAGGGTTCAGTGGTGGTGAGCGTATGACTTGTCGGGCAGGATTATTTATTAAACTTAATTTATACTTAGTAAGGCGTGCATTTGAAAGATACTGTGTTTTTGTTTTTAAAAGTAACGCATGAACTGCATGTGGAACTGCTAGTATAGTATCATGTCCCAGGGTTTGTGGGGCTGCCATATCAACCAAGACAGCGGCAGCTGCCACAGCCTTTAAACAGGCCTGGTAACCAGAAGCAACCGGATTTAGCTGAGTGCTGTAGTAAGCAATAGGCCGGTAGCCTCCAGTGTGTTCCTGAGTTAAGAGACCCAAGGCAGTCTTGTTTTGCTCACAGCAAAAGAAAACAAAAGGTTTGGAATAATCTGGCAACCCTAAGGCAGGAGGATTTACCAAGGCTGTTTTGATAGCCTGAAAAGCCTCTTTATGCTTTGATGTCCAGAGTAAAGGTTCCGTAACATCCTTTTTTAGGAGTCGTAACAGGGGGGCCGAAATCTCCAAAATATTAGGCACCCACTGTCTGCAGTATTCTGCTAGGTCAAGGAATTCTCAAAGCTGCCTCTGGGTTACAGGGCGAGGGGCACTTTCAATAGTTATGCGATTTGGGAGTATTTGACGGAACCCATTGCAACTATATGTCCCAAATACTGCACCTTTTCCTGACAGAATTGTAATTTTGATCTATTTACTTTAAACCCTCATGTAGCTAAAAAGTTTAACACTAAAAGGGAATCCTCCATACATGATTTACTGTCTGGTGAAGCTATAAGAATATTGTCCACATATTGGACAAGAACTGAACGTGATGGTAGTTGCAGATCCTGTAGCTGTCTATGCATCTCTCTAGAAAATAAGGCTGGGGACTCTACGTATCCCTGGGGCAATCGAGTCCAAGTATACTGCTGACCTTTATAAGTAAATGCAAACAAATACTGACTATTGGGATGTACTGGAATAGAGAAAAAAGCTGATGAAATATCTATGACCGTAAAACATTTTGTGGTAGGTGGGATACAGCTCAAAATAGTAGCTGGGTTTGGTACAATTGGGAAAACAGGCAAAACAGCTTTGTTGACTTTACGCAAGTCCTGCACAAATCTGTAAGCTTGTCTGCCAGGTTTTTTTACTGGTAATATTGGGGTATTACATGGGCTTGTGGTGGGTACTATGATCCCTTGCTGTTCCAATGCAGAAATAACACGGGCAATACCAGATATAGCCTCAGCTGTCAAAGAGTACTGTGGCACTCGCAACAACTTTGCTCCTGGTTTTAGAGTTATTTTTACAGGAGTAGCTGAGGTCAAAAATCCCACATCATTGTCATGAGTAGTCCACAGTTGAGAGGGTAGGGAATGTAAACACCTGTTTCTGTCAAGATCTGACTGGATACACATTGTCTGTAAAGTGATAGTTTCATCTAAGGCTGCCAGGGTACTATCCTGTTGGTCTGAAGGTACTTGGAGATAAACTCCATCAGCTGTGCAAAAAATGGTGGCCCCCATTTTGCAAAGCAAGTCTCTCCCTAATAGATTTAAAGGTGCTGAGGGTCCTACTAAAAATGCATGGTTATCTTGTAGAGGTCCCAATGTTACTGGGACTGGAACAGTTTCGGAATACTCAATAGGTATACCAGAGACACCCACTCCTCTAGTTATCTTGTCGGAGAGGGTAACATTCATTGCTGCTTTGCCAGCTAGCATGGATTTAGTTGCTCCGGTATTAATCAAAAACGGATATGGTTTATTTTTAACTAGTAACATAACATGTGGTCCCTCCTGATCCACAGGAATAAAAGGGCACAACTGCTGTTGTTTCTGTTCAGGGAACCTTCATTGTGGTTGCTGTCGATTGGACTGAGTCCAATTAGAATTCCACTGATGCGACGTATCAGTGGGTGGGGCAGGTTGTTCAGCTAAATATGGACATTCATTTCTCCAATGGACTATTTGGCCACAGTTGAAACACTCTGTCTGATTACTATAATTCTGGGGTGGGGCCGACTGTGTTTCCTGCCAGTTTTGTCTATTTTGATTTCCTGCCCCTTGGCGTCCACCCCTTTCTCTTTCTCGTCCTCGTCCTCTACCTCACTTACCAGGCGGCTGGCCAAAAGCATTACACATTTTAATTTGTGCCTTTACTAACTTTTCCTGTAAGTCCTTCTTTTCTTTAGCTAAGTGGTCAGATAGGTATTGTACCTGTTGGACTAACTCATGTAATCCTAAACTAGGCCAGTTTAAGCACACTTCCTTTAACTTATTCCTCACCTGGGGGCGTAACCCATCTGTGAAAGCAGACGACAATCCGCTCTGTGCCAGTCCTTCGGTGGGCTCTGGATACCCAGAATAAGCCTCAAAGGCTTCAGTGAGCCGATTTAAATATTCGTCTACAGGCTCATCTTTTTTTTGTATGATTGATTTAATTTTTGACCAATTAGGGGTAGGCGGGACTATTATGGTGATAGCATCGACGATACGTTGCCTGACCGCCTCAAACCCATTTTCTCCTTGTATATTGTGCTTCAGTATTGGAGTGGGAACATTAGCATGATCCCAGATTCGTTTCATTAAATCAGCTGGGACGGCGTATTTAAGGACTACACTAACCTCTTCTATGGTAGAATTTTGCAGACAAATATGTCCTGCTAATACACGCTGGAATTTTGCTGGGTTTGTACGGATGGGTGGGAGTGAATTAGTAATGGCTTGAAAATCAACTGCTGACCATACCCTAGGTACTACTACAGTTGCTGGTTGTCCCCGCATCCCTAGCATGCGCTGGGTTCGGAACTTCTCTCAAGGGAAACATTCTGCCATCGTCTGATGACTCGGAGTCTGAATCAGGATTAAACTTATCAGGGCCATAATAGACGTTGCCATCATCTATCATGGCAGGAAACTGGCCAAAATGTTTTTTCCGATGTTAGTAAAGCCTTCCTTTTGTTTCCTGATAAGATCTAAGCTTATAAGATCTAGGCTTAAAAAACATTTGTGCATTTGTCTCCTTTTTAATTTTACTACAAGTCATCATGTGTAATGCCTTTTCCTTATCCTGTTCCTCAATGTCTGATTTACTAGACTGACCTCCCTCTGCCTGGTCTCTGCTCCCAGTACTAGCATGCTCCTCTCCCCGCTGACTACTGCTCCCTGTCATGGAGCTCACCGCTCTTTCCTGGACCGGTGGGGGCTGATACTGCGGTGAGGCTGTGGGAGGTGGGGGAAACTAAGGATTATCATCTTCAGATGATTCAGGTATTTGTAATTTACTTAATTCTTTTACCGGATATAATTCCTTGAAGGGCGGTTCCTTTAGTCGCTTACCATCTGCTACATCTAAATTACTCGCAGTATGTTGTAGTTCTTTTAACTGTTCTTTAAACTTTTGCTGATTATCTTTAAGACTACTAATTACCGAATCCTTTTCCCTTTCATTTGCCTCTGACATCCAGTCATTGAAAGCTGCCCAACATAACCCTTGTATTTTTTTTTCCTTTTTTCTCAATTTTCCCTGCACATTTGTTAGGATATTTTTATTAAAACTACCATTTTCTGGGAAGGCGAGATCACCATCATTTTTAGTAAGGGCAATCCATGGATTTAAAAACATGCAACTGTCCCGGGACACACGAAAAAACATATAACCAGCTGGTGTACCTCTTACTGGCTCTTTTATTGTTCCCACATTTGCTCCCATTGTCACACAGAAAGCTATACTGTATTTTACAGGTTTAGCTAAGACATTGTGTAAACGTAGTTTTTCCCCACTTTCGTATCTCCTTTCACACTTATGTTCCCAGCGTTTCGTTTTAACCCACACTCATACTGCACAATCAATAGCAGAAAAGAAATGCATGCCACTTACCTTAAAATGACCGAATGAGAGAAATCATGTCATTTCTGCATAGTTAAAAATACCAAATCTTTAGAGCAGACAGATGCAGAAAAATGAAAGAAACACCGCAGAAACAGAAAAATCTGTTATGGGCCCTTTTATTAGCAGTATTTCGTTCAATTTCTGACTGCTGCAGCTTGTTCTCAATTCACATTCGAGTAAATGACACCAATTGTTAAGTTACACATTACCTTGAGAATCAAGACAAATACAGTTCTTTCTCTCTTTCAGTGGTATTTATTAACTACAGTACACACGTGTGGGAGCCTCATGGAAAAGCACCAGGGAGACTCCCAGAACAAAGGAATGCAGTACTTATATACTGTGAATATTGCTGACGGTACAAAAATATAAAATGAACCAATTAGATCGTTATACAAAACAATTAACCAATCAATGATTTACCCATAAGCATAAAGCAGTTCACATCATTATATCTCTGGGCAGAGAAAGAAAATCGGATATACTTTTATATAAGGCACATTTCCTGCTTTTAAGCAGACTCTTGTTTTTTAGTAATTTTCCACTACTCACAGTTCATTTAAAGCTCATAGTACACAGTACATCTTAATACATGCAGACTGTCATGTACTCAATTCCTTTAAACACATACTTTGGCTGTTCATATTTTACAAGGGTCAGCCCAGGTTGGAAGGTTTGGAGACAAAGCCAGAGAGGCAAGATTATATTGGTTTGGACATGTGCTGAGGGGGGATGCTGAGTATATTGGAAAAAAGATGCTAAGGATGAAGTTACCAGGTAACAGGAAAAGAGGAAGGCCTAAGGTAAGATTTATAGATGTGGTGAGAGAGGACATGCAGGTTGTTGGTGTGACAGAGCAAGATGCAGAGGACAGGAAGAAATGGAAACAGATGATCCGCTGTGGCGACACCTAATGGGAATAGCCAAATAAACCTATGAAAGTAATTACTGTGACAGTTCTTCAAAAATCAGAGTTCTGGCTAGTCACTGGGAGGTGGGTTGTGTAAGATTTCACTCTGCAAATTGGCATACTAATGAAATGAGTTTCTTGAAGGAAGGGACTCTTCTAATCAAGTAAAGTACATCTTTTCAACAGCATAGTATAAAATCAATTCAGATGATCCAAGAAAATCACTATATGATCTACACTAAAAGCCACACAAAGATAGACACTAGAAGAACTGAATGTATAACCCTGAAGAAAAGAAATAGTGTGAAAAATGTGACAAAAATATTTCAGTATCTCAAAGTAATCCACAGTATCCATCTGGGCACCATTTCTCTCCCAAAAACATGGAAAAGAGGTTATAATTTGAAAAAAAAAAACAATGTGGAAAGTATGAGGAAACTATAAGCAAGTATTATTTCACAGACAGGATGGTGAATGAGTGCAACAGCCTTTCTTGAGGAAGTAATAGTGTCAGTAGTGAAACGCTTCAAAAAAGCATGGGACAGGCATAAGGCAGTTTTTATGTGAAGCGAGGAAAATCAGTTATTGCTCCTGCAGGTAATATCCAGCTTATCTAATAGGAAGAGAAGTGGCAGACAGATGTTTATCTTACATCAGAAATCTGTGTTTCAATTTAAAGTCATCTTGACTGAGATAGCTGTTGGCAGTAAAAAAAGACAAACAAAAGATGGAGTTTAGTGTTTGGAAGAACATATTCATCCCTCCAAGTAGTGTAATAAATAAAAAAATAGATGAAAAAATAGTACAGTTGACATACCATCAGCTTTCATATTGCAGTATCTCATCAGTCCTCCTCACCTTCCCATGTTGTTGAACTACCATGACACCATTCTGTATGATTGACCTCATGCTTGGTCTTTGTTGCTGACTGTTCAGCTTGCACCTTGAATGGCTGATCAAATGTGAGTACACTGAAGGATTGTTTAAAAAGTAAGCAAATGGGCATTTGGAATAATGCCTTTTTATATGGCACTCCCTTGTATATAACACTGTACCTTATTCATCCATGCTGCTTATGCAATCATTTCTGAAGTTGTTGTACTTTAGGTTAAAGGAGAAAAGCCTCCTTCCATTTATAGAAGTGTGTTTTCAGCTAAATAGCAAAGTAACACATTTAGGCTGGTGTATGATCCCACTCAACTTCTTTACATCTGTGCAATTTAATTTCCCTTTTTTGTTACTTTGTATCTCTTTCCCATTGATCTAGTCAATGCTAGCTGACAGCCATTCAATTAGCATCTTTAAATCTCTTTATGTTCATTTTTACCCCATGGTACAGTACATCGTCCAAGTTGTGGGTGCCTGTCAAATTTCTGAGGAGTAGAAGGAGAGATGTTGAATCCAAAACTGCAGTAGTTCAGAACAGTCATCTTATTCTGAGGTACAGCAGTCTCCTAGTATATATAAATAGCAAGGGCATGGGGACACATATTGCCATATAGGGTGGCGCAGGGCCAAGGTCTCCTACAAAAAATTTTAATCGTGTAACAATGCATTTTGAAATTATTTGCTTTTTTATTTGACTCACAGCTTATTTTTGGACATTTGAGACCTGCAGTTTTGGGTCTCCAATGAAAAGCATCTTGTTGCGCACAGCTGTGTCTTTCACAAAGATATATACTTTTCTATTCAGTCCCTCTAAACTGACATAGACAGAAATATTAAATAGAAGTACTCCTAACTCACACTTATGTAGTACTAGTGTACCTGCATCTTCTTCAGGCTGGACTCCATTTAGTAAATTCTCCATCTGTCAGTCTAGCTATTACTTGCAGATGGCTGCCTTTTCCATCTGGCTATGTCACTATTGAATATTTTGATGACAGTTCAAATTGCATGACGAATAATTTAAGTCTTGAAAAGTACATGCTGACCCTTTTCATATCATTGGCATGCTGTGCTTAGAGTTAATCTCATTCTGGATAACAAATCAACAAACTAGTTTTGCAAAAATCTACTGATATCAAACTTGTGCATTTGTTGTTTTCTGTTAGAGAATGGGCAACCTGTACATCGCTGTCATGACTGGAGAAGAAAGTTCTATATCAAGGTATTAATGTACAAGTAATGCCCAGTAAAACACAAATCTGCCACTTCTGGGGGAATATGCTGCAGTGAAGCTCATACGGTAGCAAAAGAAACGGATATCGTCTATTTATGCTCCCTAAATCGTGCTTTGCTACTTAGCGTAAAATTAAAAGAAAAAGTAAATAAGCAAAAAAGAAAGAATAGCATGTGGGTGTGTATGTTCGTCTCTGTGGTCATGTATGTGCCATGCGAGTTCATGCGTGATAGCATGTGAGAATGAGAGAAAGAGTGAGGAACAGAACTGACTGCACCCAGCAGTTCATCAGCACATTAAACAGTATGAGGTATGAAGTTTTTAACATTTGGCATTATTAACCAATTTTAATCCTCAGTAATTTACCAGGAAATCAGTAAAGAAAGAAACACTTTAGGGCAATGCACTCTATGATTTTTTTTTCATTTACACACAACCAGACATCTGAGGATGTGTTCACTGAATGAAATGGTTGCAATTGCTGTGCTTGTGTGTGTTTCATTCGATATATATGTGAGCAAATTTGTCTGTCTGCCTGTTTGTGTTTTTATGTACATGTACATGTTTGTGAGTCTGGTAGTCTGCTCTGAGTGTGTGTGTGTGTGTGTGTGTGTGTGTGTGTGTGTGTGTGTGTGTGTGTGTGTGTGTGTGTGTGTGTGTGTGTGTGTGTGTGTGTGTGTGTGTGTGTGTCTATACAGACATTAAATGCTTACATTTTGAATGTAAAATACTTCTTCCAACAATTACATATACTACATCAAGTTTGAAACATTAGACAGAGGAACTATTTTATGTCAAAAATATAAAAAGAATATAGTAATAAAAGAAACATATACAAAATGATTTAACAGATAGACCATTTTCTAAGCACAATAAAGCCCTTCAAGGGGTGTGTTATTGTGTAAATATCCAGGGTTAAAAGGTTTTAGAGTGTGTTGCTTATATAGTAACACATACCATATTGGGCATTATTGTTTGCTTAATGGGCAAATGCCATCAGCTTAAGAATCACTCTTAGAAAAGCGACTGCATTACGTGTGAGGAAACTCTTGTTCTCACTGACTATTGCCTGTGAGTAAACATTGTGGCTTTCATGCAAAATATATACTTTGCTAAAGGAATCCTCTTTGTCCCTGTCTCACCCACTGTTTTCCATTTTATAATATGTCTGTGAGACTGAGAAGAACACCAAAGTTTGCAGGCTGCTGATGCCAATCAGCTGAGAATTTACACAATTGTCTAAAGGATAGCAATTACTGGCAGTGCAAAATTGGTAAGAGGTCTTTCATTCCATGGTTGCCGAATAATATATGAATATACCTTAATAGCATGCAACAGCTTCGAATGCATTTTTTTCACTTAGAATACTGTCTCTTTAAGGAACAAAGGTAATTTAAAAGTTTACTTTTAATAGCATTATAAAACATTGTTTGAGCTGACAAACTGAAGTGTGAAGCATAAAACTAAAGTACTTTCTTACCTAAGAACTGAATTTTTGCTGTGAGGGGAGTTGAACCCCTGGCAAGGAGTTCCTCTAGGAGGGAGATTACTTGATTCATCCAGTAGTCTTCATCATACATAGTCCAGACATCTGCTGGAATCGACTTCTTCACCTCAAACCTGTCAAAATGTTTCAGTTATTACATATTAAAAGTAGTAAAGGAATCACACACAATGGCTAATACTGATGATAGCTTACCATACTTCTGAAGATTGAGTTTGTCAGTTTATGCCTTTATAAGTAGGTATGTGAACACACAGGTCCTTTTACAGCAGTGATCAAATTGATGATAAAATAAAATCACATAAACATACAGTTAAGAGAAAGATGCATAGACACACTACACAAATAAGTCTGAATGTATAAACCGTTTCATAAGCAAACAGGGTATGAAAATTAACATTTGGGGCCGGATTCACAATGGCTTGCACGGAGTCTAAGAGTAGAGTAAGACTCCATGCAGCCATCATGTCCGACGAGCGATCCAGGAACAGCCTGTAGGGGCGTGCAAGAGAGCTCCTAAAACGGCTCTTACACGGACAGGGCCAGGACATGCAAATTACCTCAATTGCAGCCAAAAGGCATGCAAATGAGGTAGATTTGCGATCCAGGAAACCCGAACCTGTCCGAGTAAGAGTAGTGTTATCTGCAGAAATGTACTCAGTTGACAACTGAGTACCATTCTGCAAATAGCAAAACGGAGCCGTGACAGCTCCAAATAAAGGTTGCATCCAGTAGAGGAAGCATGCCAATGGCCAAATATATGGCCATTGGCAATGTTTCCCGATGCAAAATGCAAAAAAAAAATGAATTTTTTTTTCCAATTTTCCATGTTTAAGCGTAGCGCAGCATCGCACAAATGGGTTACGCTCTAAAAAACAGAAAAATAAAAATTAAAACCCACAAATGTGGATTTTATGGGTATTTGTAATTTACAATGCAAGGCAATGGCAGGCTGAAGACAACATGGCTACCAAGTAGGGGTTGCTAAGGGGGGAACCCAGTCTAAGAGATGTAACCAAGCATTAGTAGGCAATCCTATGCAAATGTGGGTAAGGATAGTGAATCCCAAGTCTACATAGCAAATGAGCACAGTCAGTGGAGTGTAAGACTAGGATAAGGGGAGTAACAGAGTAAGATATAGGTGACATCAGGAGGGGGTATGTATGAAAGAAGATATTGAGCTGTGCAGGCCATGCCTCACACACAGAACCAACAGAGGGGAACCCATTCCAGTGGAAACCAAGGTATGTGTTGACCTACGAATACTAGCAACAGGTACCTTCCAGAGACCAACTGGTGATATGATGGGAATATCACAGGCATCAGCATCTAGGGTACTGCACCAGTTTCTGGATGCCATGTCAGCACATGTCGGTGGTCATGTATATTTCCCCAATTCCCGTGAGGTATTGGCCAGCAATATACGTCTCTTCCAGCAAATAGCGGAATACCCTGAGGTAGTGGGTGCAATAGACTGCACGCACATACGCATCAAAGCACCAGCCGGTGAGCGGGGTAGGATCTACTTCAACCACAAGGGCTTCCCCTCCATCAACTGCCAGGTCATGTATGATGCCCAGGGCATAATACTGAATGTGTGTGCTGGCTGCCTTGGAAGCTACCATGATTCCCATATCTGGCATCTGACGCAGCTGTACCAGACATTTGCCAATGGGGACATCCCACATGGTCACCTAGTGGGGGATGCTGGCTATGCACTGGAGCCGTGGCTGATGACACCCATCAGAAACGCACACACACCTGAACAGGAACGCCATAATGAGGCACACGCACAAACACGAAATGTAATCGAGCATGTGTTTGGGCTGCTGAAGTCACGGTTCTGGTGTCTGGACACATCTGGTGGAGCCTTGCAGTACACACCAACTACATGTACCCAAATTGTCATGGTATGTGCTATGCTACATAATATGATCCTGCAAAAATAGCTGCAGCAGGACCAGCATAGGCCTGGCCCAAACAGCCCCCCACCATTGCCAAGGTCATCACAGGCAGAGCATGACTCGGAGGAGGAACAACCTGAGCCTGCCCCAGTAGGCAGAAGGAGCTGTGCCCAGTATGCTTTGGCCTTGGCAAAGATGCAACGCATAGCACATACACTGGCTCAGTAGGAACCCTGGAAATTATACCTCTCTCTGACCCGCACATATAGTAAAAGGGATGCCTAAGTTGACACTACCTGCTTCAAACATGTACAGGGAGTGTAGTATGTGCATCCAACATAGGCAGCCCTGCAGCATCACCTGAGGCATGATTGCCATGTGTCAAGCAATTTAAGGTAGTGCTAAACAGCATTTACCACCATGTAGTATATGCAAACAGAATACACACACCAACTAGTACAACTGTGGTCAGTGTTGAGTAATATTGGGCAATGTCCAGCAAAGTTGATGAATATACAGCAATGTCGGACAAGCCTGGTCTAAGTAGGGCATAGCAGAACAAAAGCTAACATGCTCATATTTGCTTAACTGACCCTTAAGCAGTCTGGTCTGCTCAGTATGGAAATATAAAGCAGTGATGGGCCTCGAACCCAGGATACTGTGCACCATAGTTAAAGTACTGAACCACTAAACCATGAAAGCATTGCACTGTTCAGCCAGTATGAAGGAATGTTGATAAGTCTATGCAAAGTATCTCATGGAAACCCTGCAGGCACAGCATAATCCCTGTGGAGTTATGACACAAAGGTGAGTCCTGTAGTAAGAACAGAACTTGACTTCCAACACACACAGTATAAATGTTAATATCGGTCATGTTCACACACATCCACAAATGTAGTGGACTTCAGATCGCAACATACTGAAAGGTCACACTGGGCATGCTCACACACTTGAATAAATGAGACATATGTCAGGCAAAAAAACATGGAAAGCCTGAACTGGGCATTCTCACACACTTAGGCCATGTCTGACTACAGCAGTGGGCAACACATATCTGGCAGTTGCATGTGTTAACCCAGGAACCTCTCACTATCCAGCAATCCACCCTGTGCACACAGTTACATGAGAACAGACACTTATATAATATAGTGGAACCCTGTCATGAACAAACATGTTCCACAGATACCTAAGTTGTTCATAGAAACTGGGAAAGCAAAGACGATAAATACCTGCAAACAGTATCAGCAATAAATATTGTGCATCCTGAGCAGAAGCTTAGGTTCAAAGGTCGATAGTAGGCTATCTGCCCTAGGGTATGTACAAGCCTAGCCAGAGTGTGTTTGGCTTTTGCAGCCCTGTCAGAGTACTACACTGTGCCAGTGAATAGTAGGTCACACAAGATAGCCCATGTATGTTTAGGCTAGTGTGCCTCTTTCTAGCAAGGACACAGAAGATATCCCATGGGTAAACATACGATCACCCATACAGCCATCAAGATGTCCCCTGTAGGTGGTTAGTGGGTGGCTTTGCCTACGTGAAACTGTGATCACAATCTGGAGTGAGTGGAGGCCCTGGGATAAGAATCTGTCCCTCCAGCATGTCCTATTAACATCTGTGCTGAGGTATATGTCCCTGGAGTGTGTAGCTACAAGGGAGTTGGATATCCTGAGGTGGATGGAGCATGTCCATTAATTCTGGGTGGGGTATTACTGCAAACAACAGGCACACATCATATCCAAGTAGGTGGTAAGCGACTGAGTAGAGCTGGAGTTACTGCATCTGAACTGTGCAGGTCATCTGTGTGAGTCCCTACATCTGCTTGGTGCGGAACCTATAGGTTCATAGGTTCATAGGTAGATACTAGGCTATCTGCCCTAGGGCATTTATAAGCCTAGCCAGAGTGTATTTGGCATCCATCTCCCTATTAGTTTAGTCTACTGTGCCTCTGTAAATTAGGTCACAGAAGGTACCCTTTAAGATTAGTTTGCTGTGCCTCTGTCTAGCAGGGACACAGAAGAGATCCCAGGGGTGAATTTGCGATTTCCCATCCATGTGTCCAGATTTGGCTTGAAGAGGGTCAGCGAGGGGCTATGTCTAATATGAACTGGGATTCAATTCCAGAGTGAGGGGAGCCTCTGGGAAATGAATCTGTCCCTCCAGCATGTCCTTTTTATTCTTGTGCTGAGGTTTAAGTCCCTGGAGTGTGTATCTCTCAGGGACTTGGATTTTTGAGTTGGAGCATGTCCATTAATTCTAGCTTTGACATGGCTTTGTATGTCAGGCATAGATTGCCTCTGAGTAGGCGGTAAGCAACTGAGTAGAGCTGGAGTTTCCTTAGTTGAGCTGCATATGACATCTGTTTGTAGCCCATAATCCTCTTGGAGAGGTACTTTTGGGTCTCTCCAGGTGCTGCAGGTGTCGGGTAAGGTACATCCCAAAAGGGCCATTGTATTCAAGTATGGGGCTGATGACTGATGAGTAGAGGGGCACAATGACCTCTCTTGATGTAGATGCGAACCCTTTTGTGATAAGGTGGCATATATAGAAAGTCTTTGTAACCACTTTGGCAGTGTGATTATCAAAGGAGAGATTACTATCTACATTGGTCCCCAAATCTCAAATTACTACTTCTGTACTTAATGGATTACCACCTATGTGGTAATTTGTGTGCACCTTGTTTTTCACAAAGGGGATGACTATGCACTTTTTAGCATGTAGCATGAGCTTGTGGCTCTGGCACCAAATATCCATCTCTGTGAGACCCTTCTGGAGGATGCTTGTGTCAGCTGGAGAGTCGATTATGGCCCCCAGTTTGCAGTCATCTGCGAACCTTGTCAGCCATAATCCCCCTGTGTTAGCCTGAACCTCAGAGAAGTATATACCAACCCAGAGAGGTCCCAGAACTGAGCCCTGTGGGATGCCACTTGTAACTGGTTTGTATTCAGACATGGCACCTGCGATTCTGACCATGTGGATTCTATCCCTGAGCCAGTTTGCAACCCATCTTGTGATATAGGGGTTGATATTTAAGCTGTTAAGCTTATGTATGATTTCCGAGTGGGGTATTGTGTTGAACGTTTTGTGAGGTCCAGGTAGGCTGTGTGGACTACCTTGCCCTCATCCATAGCTTTGGTAACTGTTTCAAAGAAATCAACTAGGTTTAAGAGGCAAGATCTGCCCTTAACAAAGCCGAATTGGGTAGGGTCCAGTGTCTGGAGGCTCCCAATGTCTTTGTTTATGAGTTCCATGATAATACGCTCCATAGCTGTACAGACCAGACTAGTTAGGCTTATGGGGCGATAGTTCCCAGGGTCTGTTATGGCACCACCTTTGTGGAGTGGAACCACTGTAGCTGTACGCCATTATTCGGGTACATATCCTGTAGTAAGGCTAAGTTTGAACAGTGACAATGTGAGGGTTCAGTTCTTCTTGGAGCTTGTGTAAGACACAGCCTGGGACACCGTCTGGTCCCATAGCTGCTGCGTTTTTTGCTTTGGCAAGAGCAGCTTTCACCTGTGCATCTGTGATGTCAGGGAGGTTACATTCAGTTGGGATAGGCATTTGTTCCTTTGTGGGTGAAGGGGGCGGAGAGGTTTGTGCTGTATCTGTCTGCCAGGATGTTGGTTGTCTGTAGTTTCGGTATATTTTGTACCATTATGCAACAATTCAGAGCACATCTGGGAGTTTCCACCCACATTATGGACATAACTGAAGAAGGACTTGTGATTATCTTTAGTGTCTAGGGCAATTTCCCTTTGGAAACTGGCCTTTGATGATTTTATGAGGTATCAAAGTTTCTTGCTAATACTGATCAGAGATGCCTTCCATTTTTGGGATTTTGCTCTGTCATGTAGTAGCTTCCTCCTTCTGTTGTATAGCTTATTTATGACTGGGGTCCACTAAACAGGTCTCCTGTTTTTGGAGGAGTGAGTCTTTGTTTTATTTGGGATAGCACGATCCATGCATTCCTGCAGGTGCTCATAGAATGCATTTGTAAAGGATTCTGTGGATTGGCCTGTATTATCCTCTGGCCCATGGGCTTTGAAGGATTCCACCTCAGTCTTGAGAAGTGCAAAGTTGGCATTTGAGAAATTATATACAGTGATTTTCTTGGCTAGGGGTGGGGATGGGATACGGATGTCCATGGAAATTTTTTAATGGTCTGATCTTACCAATGAGGGGTTTACCTCTGGTGTGGAACATAGAGTCCCCATGTTGGTGATGACCAGGTCCGATATGTTGTTCCCTCTTGTGGGAGTGGTGACCAGTTGTTCCATCGCATTACAGTTTATAACTTCAAGGAACCGTTGGGCGAGTGTGTTTGGGCATGAGTAGTTGTTGCAGTCAATGTTTGGGTAGTTGAAGTCACCCAATAACATAGTTTTAGGAGAGACCTTGATATTCTCCAGTGTTCTCAGGAATGCCAAGTGGGGTTCCTGTAATAGGGAGAGTGTTCTGTAGTAGGCTACAAACTGAAAGGCAGTTTGGCCTGCTGTTAGTTGCACATGGATGGTTTCTGATGCTTCGTGCAGTGCCACTAACCTGGAGGTGTAGGTATCTTTGATGAATATAGATACCCCCCCCTCCTTTTGTGCTTTGGTCCGAATTTTGTATGTGAAATGCATGGTATGAGTTATAACCTGGTAGTGCTGGGGTGCTCTCAGGAGCCTTGAACCAGGTTTCTGTTACTGCATAGACATCAATATTCTCCATATTGAGGAGAGCCTCAAGTGTGTGCATCTTGAGGTTTAGACGTCTGACATTGAGTAGCATTACCTTTAGATTTTGTATCCTTGGGTTGTCTATGGAGGTGTGTTTGTCCTTTGAGCCTCACCTAAAAAATGCACTATGGGGGTGGCAAGAGGCATGGACAGTATACGAAAGCCTAAGGGTGACAGGTGCAAGCCATCCCTAGCGAAGCAACGTGGCTTGTCGGGCATGTCATCCCAGGCTGACAGACACTGGATCCCCATTGAATGACACCAATACTTTAGACAATTGTTGAAAATGATCATTTTGTCTTTATACTCTGGCATCATTCTTGGTGAGGGCAAGATGCTACCCAAGGTCAGGGTCATACCAGCCTGGGCTACATGATCAGAGAGCTGCTCTATGTCTCATTTCTTGTAGTCCAGGGAGGTACATCTCATGTCATTCACACCTGCATGGACAATGACGGAGGCATACTTGTACCTGCTTTGGAGTGACCTGAGTGCTTGCATTATGTGATGGATCCTGCCACCTGACAGGCAGCTTACAGTGACCTTCTCCTTCTTCAGTCAGTTGAGCGGGATGTCAGTGTGCCAGACAATAGAGTCCCCTATAACAAGTGTATTTGGTGTGTTGTTTGGCCTTAAGGGCTGTTACTGTGAGGCATACTGATTTTGTGAGATATGTGATTCGTGGGTATTGTTGAGGGGTGGCTGTTGCTTGGGTATCTGTGGCCAGTACAGTTGCTGCAGGTGTTGGGTAAGGTACACCCCAAAGGTGGCATTGTAACCAAGCACGGTTGTTATTAGTATAGGGGCACAATGACATCACTCGATCTAGATGTGAAACCATATGGGATAAGGTTGCTTATATAGAAGATCTGTCTAACCACTGTAGCAACGTGAATGTCAAAGGCGACAGTACGAACAAGTCATGTCCCCAGTCACCTAACAACACCTACCATATGTAATGGAGTACTACCTATGTGTTAATGTGTGGGCATGTTGTTATTCCCAAAGGGGATGACTATGCAACTAATGGCATTTAGCTGTAGGCCATGGCTCAGGCACCAGTCATCCATCTCTGTGAGACCCTGTTGGAGTATGCATGTGGCAGCTGGAGAGGTGATCATGGCACCCAGTTTGCAGTCAAGTGTGAACAAGGTCAGCCATATTCCCCCTGTGGTAGCCTGTACGTCAGACAAATATATACTGAACAAGAGAGGTCCCAGGACCGAGCCGTGTGGGATGCCACATGTAACTGGTGTATAGTCAGACATGGCACCTGCAATTCTGACCATGTGGGTGCTATCCTTGATCCAGGTAGCAATCCATCATGTGAGATATGTGTCCATATTGATGCTGGTGAGCCTATGCATAATGGCCCAGTGGGTTATTGTGTGGAAGGGTTTAGCAAGCTTCAGGTAGGCTGCGTGTACAACTGTCCCTATGTTAATGGACCTGTTAACTGTCAAAAGAATACAAACATGTTCAAGAGGCAAGATCTGCCCACAACAATGCTGAAATGTGTAGGACACAGTGTCTGTAATTTCCTGATGTCTATGTGTAAGAGTCTCATGACAATACACTCCATAGCTTTGCATAACAGGATAGTTAGGCTTACAGGGCAATATTGTCTGTGGTCCGTTCTGGAACCAACTATGTGGAGTGGGAACACTGTCGCTGTATGCCATTCCGTGGGTCCATATCCTGTAGTAACTCCAATATCGCACAGTGATGTAATGTGAGGGTTACGTCTGTCATGAAGCTCATGTAAGATGTAGGCCGGGACACCAACTGGTCACATTGATACTGTAATGTAAGCTTTGGGGAGGGCAGCACATGCCTGTTACTGTGTGGTGTCAGTGAGGTTACACTCTGTTGGGATGGATAGTTGCTCCCTGGGGGGGATGGGGGGAGACATCTGCACTGAACCTGTTTGCCAGGATGTTGGCTATGCCAGCGGGTACAGGGTAAGTGTAGTCAGTATGCAGTAACTCACAGCATATCAGTGAGCATCCACCCAGGTTCCTGACATAACTGATGAAGGCCTTGTGATAGTCCTGCTTCTCTGGTGCAATTGTCCATGAGAAGAAGACCTTAGATATGTACATGAGTGATCATAGCTGTCTGCTAGTACAGATCACAGATGCTTTCCCCGTCTGGGATTGTGCTCTATCATGTAGTAGCTTCCTCCTGACATTGTACAGCTCATTAATGGCTGGTGTCTACCAGACAGGTCCCCTGCCATTGGAGGAGTGAGTCTTGTTGTTATTTGGGGTAGCACAATCCATGCAGTCCACTAGGAGTCCATAGAATGTGTATGTAAAGGATTCAGCAGTCGGAGTTGTATTTCACACTGTCTCAAGGTCTCTGAAGGATACCACCTTGCTTTGGTGAAGTGAGACGTTGGCTCATCAGAAGTTCACCAAGATTACCCAGGATGGGTGTGTGGAGTGTATATATATGTCCAGTGAGATAGATGTATGTTCCGACCTTAACAATGAGGGGTATATTGCTGGTGTGTAACACAGAGTCCCCATGTTGGTGATGATCAGGTCCAATATGTATTCCCCCTTGTGGCTGTGGTGACTGGTTGTGCCATAGCATATGAATGTACAAATTGTAGCGACTGCAGGGTGAGGTTGTTGCGGCTTGAGTAGTATCCCCAGTCAATATTCATGTATCTGATGTTACCCAATATAATGGTGTTTGTGGAGACAATCATATGCCCCACTGTTCCCAGGAAAGCCGAGTGTGGCTCCTGAGTATGGGAGGGTGGTTTGTAGTAGGCAACAAACTGAAAGGCAGTTTCGAACAATGGTAGTTGTATATGTATGGTCTGTGATGTTTACTGCAGTGCCACTAACCCGGAGGTGTGTGTATCTGTGATGTATATGGATACACCCCCTAGTTGTGTTGTCCGTTCCAAGTTCTGTGGTCAGAAAGCATGGTATGAAACATAACCTGGTAGTGCTGGTGTGCATATGTGACCCTGAACTAGGCGTCTGTTAGTGCACATACATTGCTATCCCATATACTGAGGGGAGTCCTGAGTGGCCGCAATATGAGGGTAACACATCTGGTGTTGAGCAGCATTACCCTTAGTGTTATTTAACCTGTAATGTCTATGTAGGTGGGTTTGTCTTTTGAGCCCTGCTCAACAAATGCACTATGGTGTAACAAGAGCCTTAGCCAGCATTCAAAGGTCCAAGGGTGACAGGTGCAAGCTGTCCATAGTGAAGCTATGTGGCATGTTGAGCATGTCACCACAGGCTGACAGACACTGTATCCCCTATGAATGACACCAATCTGTTAGCCAAGTGTTAAACGTGATATGTTTGTCTGTATACTGTGACATCATACTTGGTGGGTGTAAGATGCTAGACAAGGTCAGGGTCATACTGGCCTGGGCTACATGATGACACTGTTCCTCCATGTACCATGTCATGTGGTCCAGGGAGTAACATCTAAGGTTTTACGCATCAGCATGGACAATGATGGTGCCAGTCCTGTACTTGCTTTGTAGTGACCTGACTGCATGTGTTATGTGGCAGATCCTGGCACACGACAGACAGCACAAAGAGACTATTCCCTTGTATGGGCTGGTGAGTGGTACGTCAGTGTGTCTGACAATAAGTTTCGCCTATCAGAAGTGTATTATGTGTGTTGTGTAGCCCGAAGGGAAGTGACTGTGTGGCACACTGACATTGTGAACTATGTGAGATGTGGGAATTGTAATGGGGTAGCAGTTGTGTGTGTGCCTGCTGTGGAGGTCTCTACTGCTTAGGCAGAGTTCATTTACAGCATCCGAGTATGTGTATGTGTGATAATGTGGTTTGAGTGCTGTCGCCAGAGGATATGTGAGACTGATATGTGGTGTGTGTGGTTATCTTCACCACCTGATAGACTATGCCAGTCATGAGTCGAGAGAGTTCAGCACCCTGTATGTCTCTATAGGTGCATCTCACACATATATCTGGGTTTGTTGTGAGGGGGAGAGTCTTGTCTCTGTACATGAGGCAGATGTGACATTGTGTCTACATCACAATATTCACCAGCTGGACTGGAGAGTGCACACAAAGCCGACCCCTGGACATGCCGGGATATCATCATGACATACTCTGTAGCCAGATGACAAAGGATCAGTAGGGTGTTAAGTGTGTAAAGGAGTATAACAGGGATTAGTGCTCAGGTTTGTTGGTGTTCTGTAAAGAGTAGCTGAGAAGGAGTCCAGACTGAATCATGACACCTCCGACAGCTATGTCATATATAGCAATGTACACACATATATGTCATGAGTCAGGGCCAACTGTACCTGACTGATAATGCCGACATCCTGACAGACAGGCCCATATATACATACCCACCTCCCACCGACGATAGTCCATATCATCATACCAGGAGATATCACATGTAGAATAGATGAACAGCTACCCCCAATGCTAAAAGCATGGCATCAAGTGGACTACATTGATTACCAATATGTGTCATGCATAAACTACAGAACAAACAGATCCTGCACCTGAACAGTCAGCTGAACCCCCCCCCCCTACACAGGATGTGGAACCATTGAATGTGCTACAGCAACATATGGCACTCCACACAAGTGTTGGTGCACAACACACCATGGGATGTACAGTCCAGTATGCCTATGAAGTATGATCTGCAAGCCATGGAGTCCATCATGGTTGAAGTCATAAACCGAGCTATTGGAAGCTGACATACACACAACCCTACTAACCGTGGTATGTTCATGTGCGGATCATGGTTCCCAAACATGCTAGACTGTTTGCAAGGCAGCCACACAGGACATACATCACTGAACACAGCTACACCTGTCTCACATACACTTTGAATAGCCCTTTATCAACATCCCAGACACATGTAGTAGCCACAAAACCAACAAACTGTGCATAAATATGTGTTGACATATGAAGGAATGTCGATGAGTCCACAGATAGATCACACAAGGTAAGGATTATGAGTTCCTGTTCCAGCTGTTGACACCTGACGACCCACATGGACCATTCCTGGAATGGCATAAAACAAAGTGTACACACATTACCATGTCCAGTCTGATGATGTCACCACCCTAGAAATACAGACAGAGAACGGAAACCACCTAGTAAAGCAAATAGCGTGCTGCACTAATGTGTCTCTCTCAAGTATCATAATCTAGTTAGGTAGGGGTTTGAATCCTGCAAACGCTGACTGTTTGTGTGTGGGGGTGTGTGTGCAATTATCTTTGAAAGGAGTGGCTTGTTTGAAGACTGGGAAAACACACTACAGATGTACATTCCTCTTTGGAAAGACTGATGATGTCACCACCCTAGAAATAAAGACGGAGAAGGGAAACCACCCAGTAAAGCAAATAGCGCGCTGTGCTAATGCGTCTCTCTCTAGTATCATAGCCTAGTTAAGTAGGGGTTTGAATCCTGCAAACACTGACTGTGTGTGTGGGGGGGATGTGTGTGCAATTCTCTTTGAAAGGAGTGGCCTTTTTAAAGACTGGGAAAACACACTACAGATGTACATTCCTCTTTGGAAAGACTGATGATGTCACCACCCTAGAAATACAGACGGAGAAGGGAAACCACCCAGTAAAGCAAATAGCGCACTGTACTAATGCGTCTCTCTCTAGTCTCATAACATAGTTAGGTAGGGGTTTGATTCCTGCAAGTGCTGACCGTGTGTGTGTGTGTCACTCTTGGTCAATGCGGTGTGGGTCTTGCTTTTACTATGTTATGGCATATTATGATTACAACAGTAAGTGCATTGCACGCATGCATTGCAAATATATATGTGTACATGTTCCCTTAATCAGTACATAGGTGTGAAGCCTGCATACTACATGAATACATTTGTTGCCATTGACAGGTTGTGCTGGAGCTTCTCAGATCGTAGGTCACATATGTATGTATGTGACAGGCCCATCCACTTTTGTGATCTGTGGCCAAGGTCATTTGTGCCACACACATCCATGACAGTTACTTTACAGTAGTGTGAGTGAGGGTATATGCCTGGGGTATATGTCAGGTATGTTCATACACAACCATGACTGACAATAATGGACAGTCTTTATAGGTGTACAACCACCTTGTGTATATGCATCCAGGTCTCCAATGTCTCATGTGACACACCTTGGGACTCCACAATACCTATGGATATGTGGATACCAAGGGATGCATGACATAACATGAGGCTGTATGTACACACTGGTACCCAACATACATGTTGAGGGCTACCACCTATGTGGTACTGATGGGATAGTAAGTATAGTACATGTGGATGACTATGCCATAGTTGGCTTACTGTTATACAGCATGTATCACATGACAGGCATCTGTCTGTATGATACCCTTGTGTAGGATATGTGTCCCATCCAGGGAATGGATTGTAGGCCACTGCATGCATTACCAGATGTGGATGGACACATCCCTAGTGTGTTTGCATGTACCTAAGGGGGCTATATGCTAAACAGGTGTGGACACAGGAATGGGTGGCAGTAATTACCACTGGTTAGTGTTATAGTGTAGCACCGGAAGGATACAACTGTTACTGAGTTCCCTACGACTGCGTGTCATTTGTCAGGACAACATCCAATGATTGCTTATAGTCATGCTGTTGAGGTTATCTATACTACCAGACTGCAAATCATTGACAGATACTAACAGTATCACCCACAGCATGGTGTCTACCCATGTCATACACACATGTCTACCCATGTTAGTACATAACTGTAGTAGAATGCATACTGGCCATTGAAAGATACTTTGACATGTTCACTATGTGTACAACAGGGTATGCCACATGTCCCATGTGTCCACTATGCACGTACATACAGACAGTGCGCACCCACCATGTTCACAGATGTACATTTGCTAATCTGTACTGCACACATCGCACACATACTGTCCACTCACTAACACATGCTGGCAACACATTACACGTCAGCCAAGTGGCACATGGGTGGACAATACATAGTCAGACATAACAGTGGTGTAAAAAATGCTACATTGACAATCAGAGCTTTGCTGAGATATACCTACAAGGATGTCATTACACTTTCCTGTTGACAACTTGCTAATATTGCTACACTGCTATAGTGTTACCCTGAGCATCAGCACCATGTTAGCCTGTTCCTCCATCAATGTTACAGATGACAGGAGGTGACACAGGTATCATCATATGCACAGGGCATTTTGTTGTTTGCCAGAGCCTGACACTGACCCATCCAATCGACATGTCTGTATGTGTGTGTGTGAGGGACAACAGTACAGCATGGGCCAATGTTGATGTAATGTGTGTGTGTATGTGTGAGCCCTAGTTGTTTGTTTAATGTGTGTGTGTCTGCATGCACACAGCTCCACCATGTGGCTGCCATATACAGTAGTTTGTGGGACAGCCACAGACTGTACCTGCTAGGCTGTACAGATTACTGTCTCTGGCCACGAACACAGTACCTGTGTCTGGCAGGGGTGCTACAGACAGTATCGGGTACCAACCCTGACTGGGTACTGTCATCAGAGGTGGGATAACTGGACCCATGTCCCTGCTGGGAATGGCCAGAGCCACGTGCACATGGTCCACTGGGACGGTCAATGGACAGGCCAGCCCCTGCATTTCTGGGGCTGATACTGCCACTACAGGAGTGGCTGTAAACCGGGGGCCATCTGCGACCACTGCCAGCTGTTGCTGTTGCTGGTATGCGTCCGTGTCAACATCGCAACCGTCCTGCATGGTCCTGGCTCATGGATGACATATTGTGGAGGGCATCTAATGTCTCCCCCCAACATCTATCAATGACCTCGGTGTAAGTCCGGATGGCACCGGCAAAGTCATGAATGCTGTCATTGATAGCGGTGTGATGTGCCCTCTGCGCCCTAAGTCCCTGCCTGGTGTACCGTTCCATACGTGCCTGAGCCTGCATTACAGCCCGGAACATACTGGATGTCGTAAGACCAGTGAGGGCACGCCTGCCAGGGGCAATATGACCAACAGTGCTCCCCCGAGACCCCCTGGACCTCCACCTATGTGGTACCATTCCAGGAATATGGCTATGGCTGCTGTGAGGGGATGCAAGTGCCATGGGTACCACACTCTCCTGGTCAGTGCCAACTGTATGCTGTCCCTCGCCTATGGCCATTGGTGATGAGGAATGTATTTGCAGTATGAGTGTGCGCATAGATGGGGTTGAACGCTGTGTACTGTCGATTGGTGGACCAACGACAGACCCTGTCAAACCTCCCTGTGTCAAAATACATGTCTCATCATCAGCACTATTCGTGGCAGTGGCTTCAGGTTCCCTGCTGCATTCAGCCAGCCCTAACTCAGCACCTGTGAGAAGAAGACAGGAAACACACTTTACGGTCTACACATGAACACTTGCACACATGCACACATGCACATGCGCACATGTGCACATGCACACATGCACACATGAACAGTAATACACTCCTCACTACAGCACATACACACACACACCAGCAATCCAACACATACTCTATACTGGGTGAAGGTGGGTGTCAGTATCACAGTCGCCACACACGTGTCAGCATGCAGAATATGTGTTGCACAAGACCATACAGTGCAAGTGTAGACACCCCAATGTAATGGCAGTATACATGGCTTTGCTGCAACTGTGTCATTGTTCAGTGATTGGCTACACCCTGGAACACAATTTGTACATGGACACAATATTGCTGTACAGGTATTATCAGCTCTGCAATGCCCTGTGCACCATCACTCACACATATACATGCCATGGCTGCATGTGTTATCTATGTGACACATAGATATCAATGTCTGAGTACAGTGTCTGTGTCCAAAGCAGATAATAGTGGGCACAGGTGTAGCACATGCATGCTATGTACACACAAGGGACGATTGCTGCATGTTGACATGAAGGTATCCCAATGCTCTAAATGGCCAGTGTACAGTGGTTATGGTGAGTGTGGGACATATTGCAGATATGTCGGTGCCACACATGGCATGTCATGCTACACGACTGAAACATTAAACACCACGCATACCCAATGTGTATCAAGTGACCTATACACCCACTAGCATTCCAGGACATATATGTGACACTTTGTTTTGATGGTGACTGCTATGCATATTGTGTATACTGGCTTATGTAAGCACACACACAACATGCTATGCATATTGTGTATAGGTGCATATGTTTGCACATGCACAACATTGAGGTGCAAAGCAATGACTGCTATGAGTAGTACTGTGGTCACTGTAACTGGATGGGATGTAGTACCCTGTGCCATCATCAACATGCATCCTGTGGTCACTTACAGCTACTAATGTGTGCAAGACCACCGCCTAGCATGCTGCACCTGAACTGCAGTGCCGTGGCTATGTTCACAATTACACAGACACCTTGTACATGGGTGTGTGAGGTGACCAATAGGGAGCATTGCCTAACTTGACAGTGTTATGTGTTGCAGAGTGTTGCACACACCCATGATAGGACTCTACCCTTGAGGTACAGCATGTGTGTGTGCAAGACATGTGGGATACTGACTTGTGACCTTACAGCGGGTGTGATGGGAAATGTAGCATGTTTTCGTGTACTGCATATGATAAACATGTTCTGTTGTGTACAGCTGTAGCAACTATGCATATCTAAGGTGCAGTACAGTGTTTCCACACTTGTGTCTGCTACACTGTCCAGTGTATGTGCTTGAGGCAGCTACTGACTTTAATGAGATGATTAATGTCTCACAGCAAACATGGACAGCATGCATTATGCGTAGGTGTGTTACGTGTACATGGCCTACACCTCACCTATGACATGCATATATCATTACCAATATTAAAGTGTTAACAGACTCACCAGCATGTACCGTCTGCCCTGCTGTCACACCAGAGGGACCTACAAGAATATGACACAGTTTATCAGTGGCCACAACTGTGGCATTGCTGTGAGTGAGTGCGCTAATCTACAGTAGAACAACAGTCAACAGTCACAGGTGTGGAGATACTATTCCAAATATCAGTATTGCACATGAGAGGCAGCACAACTGCTAAACACACAGTACACATCTCACATAAGCATATTCTAACAATACAGGTAACAGTAGTCTACAGCTAGGGCATATTACCTGCACGCTCCATGTTGTCCTGCTGGGTAGCTCCGGCCTCCATGATGACACATGCATGATGTTGCTGCTGCTGTAGGCCAGGAGCCACCATGCTTAGGAGCAGCTCCTCCACTCTGGTGAGGGGGGGATGTATGGGTGCCCCACCACCTGTGGCAAGCTGTTGCCTATGGATATCAGATGCACGCCGCTGGACATGTCTGATTAAATCACTGCAGTGATGGCGTACCTGCTCATATGTCCAGTTATGCATGCCTATGTCATTTACCTGGTGAACAAGATCTTGCCACAGTGCAGTGCGCTCATTCTGTTGCTGGCTGGCCCTGGAAAAAAGCCGTGCATAGTTCTGATACAGGCTGGCCTGTATGACCTCCTCCTCTGCAGCTGTATACACAGGATTGCTGCGATGAGCCATAACCCTGGAAGACAATTAAACAATATGTGTGAGCAAGTCATGTGGCACACTTAATATTATGAAGTACAGATATCACTTAACTGCCAGATGTAGCATCTGTCTGTCTATCAGAGGATACACACATTCAATACCACATATCAGTGCTCAGCCCACAACTGCCTGACAGTGGCTGCCGCACTCCATACGACAAACCAGTATACACCAGTACTCGACACACTGTATTGGATACAATGCAGAACCTCACATTGGGGGTATATATCAAGCTAATGCATGACGAATATTGTCATCCAATGCAATGAATGTAATGTACAGTTACAGCATTAACAGTAAACCACACTAGTCTTTGATGCCATACCCTTATCTAACATATGTGCACGGCTGTTAATATAGCTGGCATACTGCTGTAACAGAGTATACATGTTGCTAGGTACACACACATACCCTGTAACACACATGTGATTGTGACCATGGTACAGGCATCATTACACACACATTAGACATACATACAACACACAAATGTATGCCAACACAGATGAGCATTACCTGTGTACCTTATAGTACTGTGTGCCCCTACTTACAGATACCTATGCATGAGGAAAGTAATCTGTGCAGACTACAGGAAACACACAAGACAGTGATACCAGTGAATGTGAACATACACCATACTGTGGTGTTTAGGCCTACAGCTTCAGGTAGTACAACAGTTCATATGTGATTTGGATTCACCAGCAGTACCACTTACTGAGCATACATGCATTGCTACAGCCTACAATGGGACACCACAGTCATACACAAGGTACTACGTCACAACATATGCCATCCTACTATGTCTGCATCCCAATAACTGACACATCTTTCTCTGCCCTCACACCTAGGAGACAAACTACCATGACAGACACAACCTCACTCTAAGCTATCACACCGTTACAGACCTTGCACACAGTCAGTATCACACTCATTCCACCTCACATAGCTGGTATTGCACTGAGTACATGTGTGTGCACATTGTGTCATAGGAAGGTACTACACTATTGGCCCGGGGCCTACAGCAGCCTAGCCATATGCTACCCTGCCATTTGACACACATGTAATCTGATTACACTTGCTCCTGTCAAACGGATACACAGAGGTGACTCCCAGGGCATATTACCTATCTCCATAACATTAATCAGGGGTATGTATGACCTCTACTAATGAGGAGCCTTGTTTATTAATGCTGGGTAGTTTAGTCCAGAGTATGGCATATTTGTGCATAGGAACCTATACCTCCAGCATCTGCTGTTTAGTGTGTTGACAAGGATTAGGGCCCTAGGTCATGTAGCCCGGAGGGATTGTGAGGTGTTGTCATGGTGGTTGGCTGACTGCTATGGGTGTGACATACCTCTGTATGTCCAGCAGTGGTAACCTCTGTGTATGACGTATGCAATGCACTCTAGATGTGGTTTTGTGAGTCAGTCTGCATAGGGCATGTGTTTGGGGCAGTGTCACTCTTTGTTAGGTATGTCTGTGGCCTTTCCACTTGCTGTGGTTGTCATGTGAGGTACATACCACATGGGGCATTGTGAGGAGTAGGGTGTACACTGACCTATATTTCCCTAGATGGCACACCTTTTGTGATGACATGTACCACGTAGAGGGATTACAAGACTAGTGTGGAACTGTGATTATCAGAGGGGAGGCTACTGTACACCATGTCCCATGTTCCCTTCTGACACCTTCAGTGTTGGGCAGGCAACCACCTATCTGGTAGTTAGTGTGTAAAGTGTTTTGGAATGGGGTATGGTACTGCAGTATCAACACTGGTGTTCAGTCAATGTGTTTGTCAACAGGCACCTGTTGCAGTACGTCTGACCCCATGTCTCCCTCTCTCACTCTCTCTATATATATATATATATATATATATATATATATATATATATATATATATATATATATATATATATATATATATATATATATATATATATATATATATATATATATATATATATATATATATATATATATATATATATATATATATATATATATATATATATATATATATATATATATATATATATATATATATATATATATATATATATATATATATATATATATATATATATATATATATATATATATATATATATATATATATATATATATATATATATATATATATATATATATATATATATATATATATATATCTGTATATATCTATATATATATATATATATGTATATATATATATATATATATATATATATATATATGTACATATCTATATATGTATATATATATATATATATATATATATATATATATATATATATATATATATATATATATATATATATATATATATATCTCACTCTCTCTCTATATATATATATATATATATATAAATATAAATATATATATATATAGGTATATATACACATACTTGTAAACATCCATTGCTGTACATATACATGCTCATATAGGCACATATACTGGCCACCTTTCATGTTGGGAATATCAATCATTAAACAGTTTTGAGACATACAATTTTGTAACAATATTGCACAGTGTTGTGCGGAATGCATTTTGCTGTCCTCAGGCCCTATAGCTGTAGCAGGCCTCACTGTCTCAGTCCCACAGCATTTAACCACCACATGACATATACCTGCACTGCTTGCTGTTTTCAATGCCACACACTACAACCTACATAGATATGTGCACACAGCAATCTTCAACTACATATATATGTCTAGCCTTCACTAACAGTTGCAGTATGTCCCTTGCCCTATGCACATCTGCATTTACATATAGATATGGACTGCGCACACATATGGAGGATTCACAGTATGTACAGTACCCTTCAGACACATCATTCGCATGCCAGCAAATACATATCTGTTAGATACCTTACCTTTGTATTTCTTACCTCTGTCTGTTGTACCTGTTGACGTTTATTGTTCTTTTTAAATATTTTTTTTGGTGTCCCAAATGCCTCTGTTTGTTCATTTGTTTGTTTGTCTGTCTGTCTGTCTCTCTCTCTCTCTCTCTCTCTCGCTTGCTCGCTCTCTCTCTCTCCATATGCTGCAATGATATTTTTGCATGTGTGGACAGCAAGTACAGGCTGCTTTTGTAGGTATCTGCACATGTGCATGTGATGGCCTCTGCACCAATTGGTGCCCACCATTTAGTAATTGCATGCAGCCTGCTGTGTGCTAATTGCAGTTCTCACTGTGATTTCAGGACACTGCTATAAAATGATAGGTTAGGTAGGCGTAGACCTTTCAGTTTTGCAAGGTGGGGACCATGCTTGCTTGCTGTGGACACTGTTGTGTGAGTCAGAAGGTTGGTATATGTCTCATATCTGAAGCTGGGTTGTAGCCAGTGAAATGCATGTTGTACTGAAACCTGACTGTTGCTTCTCCTAGTATACTCTTCTCAGTGTGTCAGTTTACTCACACCTCATAATGCTAACACTGGATACATGGGAGTATGTACTTTCTTTTGGAATTAGGAAATTAACTAGCATGTAACAGTGGTTATTGCAATGTGTTGCTCTGGCTTTCCTATATTCCCTTTACATTCACTCCTTGTAATGCATGTTATATTTCTGTCTTGAAATGTATTGCTCTGGCTTTCCTATTTCCCCTTTACATTCAATCCTTGTAATGCACATTATATTTCTGTCTGTCTTGAAATGTATTGCTCTGGCTTTCCTATTTTCCCTTTACATTCACTCCTTTTAATGCATGTTATATTTCTGTCTTGAAATGTATTGCTCTGGCTTTCCTATTTTCCCTTTACATTCACTCCTTTTAATGCATGTTATATTTCTGTCTTGAAATGTATTGTTCTGGCTTTCCTATTTTCCCTTTACATTCACTCCTTTTAATGCATGTTACATTTCTTTCTTGCAATGTAATGCTCTGGTTTTCCTATTTTCCCTTTACATTCACTCCTTTTAATGCATGTTATATTTCTTGCAGGACCAAGTTGTTGAATATCTGCTGTGGCTTAGTGGTATGTCATACAGACTGGTGAGTCCAAGGTGTGAGGTTTGAGACTGACAAGGATATTTTATTTTGCTGATGAGCAGACTATAGGCCTTGTCATGCAGAGTGACTAAGTCACTTTTAAGCAGTTGTAAGCGGGTTTGCGCGACGCTTATCTACGCTTAGCTAAGCGCACACAAGCACACGCACGCTTACAAGTGCTTAATCCCGCTAACACCCATGCTATTTTCTTTTAATGAAAAGAAAATGGGGAAATAGGAAAGTGGTGAAAAAGGGGGCACAAAGAGGGTAGGACAGTAGGAAAACAAGGTCGGGATGTGCAGGAAGGATGTAGGGAAGGCCCATAGCTGCTCAATTCTTTACCAGCAACAGCTGTGCATATGTTAGAAATTTAGAGTGAGATTTGATACCTTCCACCCCTGAGAGAGGGGTGAGGACAACAAAGTATGTTGTACAGCCAATTGTAATTATGAGTTTACACGTCCAGCAGACATGTGTGCGAAATGGGCAGCTATGTATGGGGCGTAATTTTTTTGCGGGTACAGATTGCCCTTTTTTTTTCAGGTAAGAGTGGAATGTGAGGTAAAGGAAGTAGGAATATTGGGGGAGGTGGGTTGGGGAGGTTAACAGACAAGACAAACAAGACGCATACAGGGGTTGAGTATGACACATGTGGTGGGTAAACACAATTGATGGGGACGGGTGTTTGGATATCGCAAGCCCATGAGCCCACAGATGGCAACAGTGGAACTGAGATCCCCACCCATATGCAGTTACCACTGCACCTTCACAGCCCAGGCCGAGGCTGTGCTGTGGGCTGGAGAGGAAGGGCAGGCACACCTGTGAGTTGCGCCACTCTCGCCTCAAGCTGGCATAGGGGATCAGTCATGGAACGCCTGATATCACTACACACCACAGACCGGACCCTTTGGAGGGTGAGTGGAGGCTCTCCTCTGGCCACGCTTGCAGAGGGGGGCAAACCCCATCCCCTGCAGCACTTCCACCCGAAGGTGGCACAGGGCCACCGGAGGAGGAGGTCCCGGGCTGGGCACTGGTGCCAGGTGCAATTGCCAGCTGAGGTGGGAGAGGTGGGTCCGCTGGGACCCGCCTTCCCAGTTGTCCTATGTTTAGCCGTATTTAATGGCATTTTGGGTTAGTAACAAACAACACCATTCCAAATTAGTTGTAACAGCATGCATTAGTATTCCCATTAACCAAACACACATGAATTCCAAATGTTGAACAGCAAGCATAACACATGCATATTTAGAACAACAGTGGACATTCCAACAGCATGCAGGGTTGATTGGTGGCAACAGGCCATCAGGTTTGGATATGTGAACAGGGCACATGCATCAATGTACATGCAGATATGTATAAACCAACAGGACAAATGTCCATATTAATTAATTGTGAATACACATACCCTGTTTGGTGTGAAATGGCATCATTTGTGAACATAACTTAGGGTGGTAAAATATTACATTAACAACTTAAAATACCTATACGTATACTGTACATTCCTACTAGATGCAGATATATATCCCCTACATGTATTAGTACAGTTCTCTGTATGTAACCTTAGAAATGTTGGTGATGGAGATGTTACTGTTACATTAATATGTTACATTAATATACATTCCATTTGTATTCATACATGTTCATATCTGGCTGTGTTCAGGTAAAGTATCCTGCTACATTTGAACAATTACGTACAGTTCTAGCAACACACTGACATTTGTGGGATCACAAGCACAAGCTGCTTATGTACCGGATTAACATGTACATACTGTACATGAAACAGTTGAGGACTATAAATATTCTTCTGAGATACTGGCATTCCCATCAGACAGTTTATATGTGCCTAGACAACTGTGGATGTTCAGCATTTCATACAACCATACTATCTCCATAATGCAAGGGTACAACAACATATCCAAAATGTGGGACAGACACAGTCCAGGTATTGTACTTTATTAAAAACATTTCACTCTTTGGTTGTGGCTGTCTCATTCATTTCATTATGTAGTGCATGCAGTATACCTTTATTCCAGACTTCTTACACCTTTATTGGTAGCTTCAAACTCTTTCTCACACTTTCTCACTTATTTTATATTTACATTTCAGGATGATAACTAATTCTAGGCTTTATTAACATTTATATAAGCCACAGCAATGATAAAAAGTATATAGCCACAACGGGAGGTCCGTTGTCAAAAAACAACAAAAAGTGCATAAACTTTAACTCCTGGACAGGAACTGAAACGGCAGTTTACGAGATTTCACCACATTCAAATACAAACGAAATAGGAATCCATATGACTCTGAATTGTAAGATAAAACTCTATGTCCGAATAAAAGAAGTTTTATCTTACAATTCAGAGTCATATGGATTCCTATTTCGTTCGTATTTGAATGTGGTGAAATCTTGTAAACTGCCGTTTCAGTTCCCGTCCAGGAGTTACAGTTTATTAACATTTATTACTGGGTTACAACAATCCTTTCCAGCTGACTCACTTATTTCATATGACAGTATATACAAGGACGTATTCATGACTTGTCTGTCCTTTACTGATGGATTAGAACACTCATTTTCAGGCTGAAGCAGTTATCTGATATTACAATATAGGTGGAAACTCTATTTGAGACTTGTTTACTCTTTATTAATGGATTACAATACTCATTTTCAGGCTGCATCACTTATCTGATCTTAGAATACTAGCAGAAGCTTTATTCTAGGCTTACTTGACCTTTATTACTGGGTTACAACACTGAACTCTTTTACAGGCTGTCTCACTTATATTCTATTATAATACCAGCTGAATAATTGCAAACCTGCCTGGTGGCGCAGCCTTACCAGCCTATCAGCATAGGCTTGCTGATTCGTGGAACAAACACCTGCAGCTGTAATATAAATGAAGGGATATTGGAACATACCTATCCATACTATAGGCTAGGATAGCATTTCTTACATACTTAATTACATGGATACTTACTCAGTCATGGGGCATTGGGCATATGACTGGCCTCCTGGATCCATCGGTTCAGTCGCTTCGGGTGCGCATGGTGGTGACGGACCTGCTCACCAGTCCTGGGAATGCCCGTGGCACTGGTAAGATCATGTGCCAACTGGTTCCACGCCTCTGCCTTGTATGCTCCCCAATGAACCTGGCCCTGCATGAGTCGGCCTTCATGTTGGTGGACTAGGAGCCAAACCATATATTTGGACTCCTCAATGCCCCACCTTTGCGCTCTAAAGCGATTACCCTCTCCAACACCTGCCATCCTGACTGCAAATGGGTACCACAATCAGTTATGGCGAGTATTCCTGCCAATGGGGCTTAAATATGCCACATTTCCTGCACTTTTTTGTGATTGGCCGTTTTTGAGAATTCTAAGCTGACTGCAGACCTGCTTAGTAATGGTTAATCTACCATTTCTAAATATATGTATGTTAATAGTGGTTGTTTCACCTAAGCTGTCATGGCTTAGTGGTTCTGTGCTTTGATTATGATGTACAGGGTCCTGGGTTTGAACCTTGTCACTCTTTTATTTTAATACTGTCTAGACAGGCTAGGGGGTGTGGCTGCATTTAAGCAACTTAGCTCTGCGTTGCTCCATGGTGCCCTGGTTGGCGCAGCGCGCACGTCCGCGCAAACACATTGCGCTGGGTAAAGTGCTTTTAAACTTTGGGCAACTCTATTGCACTGGGTAAAGTGCTATTTAACTATGGGCACCTCTGTTTGGCTGGGTAAAGCACTATTTAAGTATGGGCACATCTGTTTAGCTGGGTAAAGTGCTATTTAACTATGGGCACCTCTGTTTAGCTGGGTAGAGTGCTATTTAACTATGGGCATCTCTGTTTAGCTGGGTAAAGTGCTAGTAAACTATGGGCACCTCTGTTTAGCTGGGTAAAATGTTGCTTAACAGCAGGCTATTATATATCTGGGTCCTTTAGAAATATATATTTTGTTCACTGATACATTAGCCATGTCACTGCTTTTAATAAAATTTTAATCATATATGTCTGGTATTATTTCAAATACTGATTTAAACATAAATAAGAAGGGGAGTGGTGGGACTCAAACCGTGAATGCCTCCTCTTTGTGCATACGCTCTACCATTATGCCATTGCAATTTGGTGTCATTTGCATAAACATTCTTTCTTAAGCTCTTCCATGTTGGAATTGCTAACTATAGCTAAGCAATGGGCACACCTGCGCACACACGCACAAATACGGGCAGCTATATCATGGATTAAAAAAAAAAAAATTAATATTTTACTTTTTATAACTGTGATGGGGGTTTACATTTTCAAGGAGTGTGGTGTTGGGTGCAAGTACATTTGAGCGAACTCGCTCTTGTGTGTTGCCATTTTGCTTTTACTACACTTGCAGGGGCGTGGACATTTAGACTGCTCGACAGTTGGACATGCCCCCTGCTTTCATACTCGGTCCGTGTAAGACTTACGGTTGAGTCAGCATGCCCTCATGAATATTCATGGCACGCTGACGTCATACCGTTCAACTGCAGCCTCCGAGTAAGACTTATTAAGTCTTACACGGAAGATTCGTGAATCCGGGGGTTGCTCTTGTTATTATATCTATTATGAAAATACAACCAATTCCTAGTTTTAAAAATATACTGTCCTAAGTTAGCAGAAAAACCTGATAGTAATATAATAAAATAGATAGGAGGTGATGTGACATGAATACAATAAAGTAGGATATGTATAAACAAAGACTGGCATGTTACTAGAGCATGTCTGCATGCAAACGATGGATTATCAACACTAGAGGACCTTCAGGTAAATGTAGCTATGGACTTTGGAAAGAATTTTAGGGCGGCAAAAAATGCAGGTGGACTAAAAAGTCCCTGGTTAGTGAGAGAATGAATGTTTTTGTTTTATGGTCTTTGATAGAGAATACGTCACTTCCAGAAAGTAAGAAATGATGAAGAATATGTAGATTTTTTGGGGAAAGAAGTAGTAGAATCTAACTCTCAAGAGAAGTGATAAAACAACAGGGCACGTCCAAGGCAAAGGCAGTGTCACGTGTATAACTTGAAGATAAAAGTGCAAGTGAGAAGAGATGACTGAAACTGAACAGGGACACCACAAGTCTTAGGAAGTAAGATGGAATGGTTTTCAAGTGTTGGTCAGTTCAACATGAATTAGCATGCTTTGTTCAAACAGATGTGTAAACTGGAACTGTTGGATTCAAAATTAAAAGAGGAGCTCTGTTATGAGTAGAAGAGTACTCACTTTCATAAGTCCATTTAAATAAGGACTCTTGATACCTAGTAACAAGAACAGAACAGTGCTTACAGTTTGTTAAATGACATCTGTTTAAAAGGAGAAAGAGAGACTAGAATAAAGCAGCATGTGTATGTAATTAACACCACAGCATCATGTGCCAAGTTATCTCAGCATCTGATGGTAGTTCTGTCACACACTGGTTATCAAGATAATCCAATTTCACCCAATATGCATTTTGCAGAGATTGTTTAAGTTCCTTGCTGATTGGTTTCATAGTTTCTAAATACAGCATGAACTATTAAGCAACATTAGATAAATAGTTTGCCCTATAATTTAAACAAAGAAGAAAAAACAGATGTGTAAGCAGGACTACAATGCAATGAGTCAGTGTTACAGTGCTGGAACTGTGGTCCCTGGGCCTAGGACCAGTAATTAATACTTTGGGGAGGCTAGTCCATGCCTGTAAGCCAGTAGTATAGAATCAGAGGAAGATATGCAGATCTCCTCAAACACAAATCCTTTTTGGCAGTTTTCTGGTTTGTGTGAGGGCGTGCTTACAATAGACCAGCAATGTGATTACAGTTCAACAAGGATGATTGGGCATGTTTATGTGTGTGTGTGTGTGTGTGTGTGTGTGTGTGTGTGTGTGTGTGTGTGTGTGTGTGTGTGTGTGTGTGTGTGTGTGTGTGTGTGTGTTTAAAAGTAAATGAATACAGTACCTTGGACAGAATTTCATTCATTAGTGCACAGTGAAACTTAGAAGGTGTACATACCATACCTCTCAACTATCCAGATTTTCACAGAATGTTCAAATTTTTGCCTCATACTTTTAGTCTGTTCCTCATAAAATCTGTCATTTTCTGGCAAATCACTGAGGACTGAAGTAACTAAATAATAAGATACATTTGATTGTCAGACTTTATATCCTTTGGAAAATGCATGCTAACGCAAACCCTGTTAATCTAGCACACTTTTAAGTTTATAAGACTAATATTTAAAATAAGTCCCTATTTTGGTTCATTGTGTACCCCCATTATTTTAGACTTTGTCCAGGTTTCTTGAACTAACAGGTTGAGAGGTATGACACATACTCAAAAGGTGGCAATTCAAGAGGACTTAAGTCTGTGTCTGAAAGCAAGTGCAATGAACTATCAAGTAATCAGAGGTAAGCAGTCATGGATAATAAGGATGCATGTGCCTTTTCATTCATCACTCTCTGTTATTCAGTCACTTCCTTACTTCTATCAAATTATCTTCCTGGCTTTCTCTCTAAATATACCATAAGGCTGTTTTCCCTCACTTTGTGCTGCAATTCCTGTTTACATTAGACTAACTTACCTTTAATTTCTCTACAAACTGTTTAACATTTCTATAAATATTAAATGATTTTCATATAACTTTTATGAATTCTTAACCAATGTTTTTATATTATCACTAATTTGTTAAAATTATTTAAACTGCAGATGTTTTGTGTTATTTTTGAAGATTGTGTAATTATTGTTCTTAATATGGAGCTTTTCTCCCCGGGCCTCCACTGAAAAGTTGGATTTTCCTGGTACTTAGATGTCAATAAATAAATACAATAAATCAATCAGTGTGTATAAAACAAGCTGAACAAGTTATGCTGAAATAAGATATGTTTCTGCTAACTAATCATAACTATATCATTATGATAAGCAGAAAGAGTTATTTCTTTCTGAAACCAATTAAATGCATTACTTTGGACAGATTTCTTTAAATAATCATAGCAAATAGCAAATATTTTGAGGTATACCTTGCCAAAAACTGATACCTGAGGGAGGTTAGTTTTATGTTTGAAAGCAACTTGCTTATACAATACTTGATCATACTAAAACAACCATGAGTGGGAGGTTCGGTGTGTGAGTGTGTGCGTGTGTGCGTGTGTGCGTGTGTGTGTGTGTGTGTGTGTGTGTGTGTGTGTGTGTGTGTGTGTGTGTGTGTGTGTGTGTGTGTGTGTGTGTGTGTGTGTGTGTCTATGCAGAACAAGATGAAATACATTATTGAAGGGAGGATTTCTTGTTCTGTAGTAAAATCTCAGAGATTTACTCAGTCAAAAAAATGATTACTTTGGGGAGTACAGCTCAGTGAAAGCAACTGACTTTATGGTCATTTGGTCATAATTAAATTATCACGGATTTGAATTATTATGGACAGTATGTGCATAGGACGCAAACTGAAGTGCATTGCTATGGACAGATTTGTTTCTTTTACTTACAGAAAAAGGTAGCCAACCTAGTCAAGAAATGGTTAGTCTAAGGCATAGTGCCATCCTGCATGTGAAATCTGAAATACTTCCCATTAATACAATTATCATCACAGCTTTTATTTGCATACAGTTTACATGACCTCTTCATTGTATAAAAGGAAGTATATCCTGTCAGTGTAGTCTTATGGGAGTGGTTTGAGTGTAAGGGGAGATATAACTATTGTTGTATGATATTTTGTGAAAGAAATGAAGACACAATACATACATACTTGTTTTCAGTTGTATGAGGAGTTTTTTTTGGGGAGGTCTAGCTGCAAGGGGAGTAAAGGCATAGACTTGGAGTAGCTTGCAGAGTTGAGATCCTAAAACTAGGTAAGATCTTTGATTTATGGGTAGCCGTTTGGCTTTTTCTAGGGTGATAGAGTGATGTTCACAGATGGGTGAGTTTGTAATGAATCAGCAGATGTTCACAGATAGCAAGGTGGTTCATACAGCCTACCTTGACCTGGCCCAGGCTTTTGATACCATTCCCCACTCAGGAATAATAGAAAAACTCACTAAGCTTGGCATCAACCCCTATATCACTAGGTGGGTTGCAAACTGACTCACAGATAGAATCCACAGTGTGAAAGTATCTGACTCCAAGTCAAACTGCCAATTAGTCACAAGTGGAGTCCCGCAGGGTTCGGTCCTGGGTCCTCTCCTGTTTGGTATCTACTTCTCTGAAGTCCAGGCCAACACGAAGGGACTCTGGCTGACAAAATTTGCAGATGATTGCAAGTTGGGTGCTATTATTAACTCCCCAAGTAATGTTGACATCCTACAGAATGGCCTCACTGTGACCAACGACTGGTGTCAGAACCATGGCCTTAAGCTCAATGCCAAAATATGTGTCATCATCCCCTTTGGGAAAAACCTGGTTCCCATGAATTATCACATGGATGGTAGTCCACTGAACACAGACTGCATTATAAGAGATCCGGGGAACACAGGTTGACAGCAACCTCTCTTTTGACCACCACATTGCCACTGCGGTCAAAATGTCCTTCTATGTGGCACATCTCATTACTAAGGGTTTTGCATCCAGGAAGAAAGAGGTCATTGTCTCCCTCTACTCTTCCCTCATTAGGCCAATCATGGAGTACAATGCCCCATTTGGCATGTACCTCACTAGACACCTGCAACAACTGGAGAGGCTGTAAAAGTACTTCACAAAGAGGATCCTAGGCCTTAAACACCTGCCCTATATGGACAGACTCAAAAAACTCCAACTGTTCTCTGAGTCATATCGCCTACTTAGAGGCGACCTCTGCTTGACTTACAAAGCCATGTCTGACCCAGCTCTGTTAGAAATGCTACAGCTAAAGAAATCCCAATCTCTCCACACCACAAACTTCAGAGACCTCAATCTCATTACCACAATTAATAGAACATGCTGGAGGGACAGGTTCATAACCCAGAGACTGCACATGCTATGGAATAGACTTCCCATACATGTCAAACAGAGCACCTCACTGACCCTCTTCAAGAGAAATCTTAATGAGTGGATGGGAAACAGAAAATTCACCCTGGGGATAATTCCAGTGGCTCTACTCGACAGAGGCACTGGGAACTATGGTCGAGTGGCACTATGCCAGGGTAATCCTATGGCTAGGCTTGTAAAGGCCCCAGAGCCATTAGCCTAGTACACACCTATGAACCTACAGGTAAGTTTGTAATGAATCAGCAGCTGCTGTTAGAGATAGTCTGGAGTTGGCAATGTTTTTTTGGGGGAAGAAGGAAAATCTGAGGGCCCATATTCAAGATGAGAAAGGAGAAGTTGTACTTGAACTTGTGTACTTTGTTAATAGCTCATAGCCTTAACGCTCTTTGCAAACTGCCAGGCATCATACATTTATTTGTGAGTGTTTCCAATATCATATTAATTGGTGAGCAGAGACTTAACAATCATATATCCAATATATACAGGAGCAGCAAAAGTCACTATCAGTTGGATTTTAAAATACTAAGTAAGAGTAGAAGGATGAGTGCACCATAGTTCGGAAAGATTTCAATGTCATCTGTTGCTGCTGAAACACTTACTCTGTTTCCCTCTGTAGCTGCTGGGAAAGAGTTTTCTTAATTTCAGCAAATAAGTTTTGTACCCTTATTTCAGATGGAAGTTTGTTCCAAAGTGCCAGGAGAAAGTGTACTGCCCAATATTAGTTTTAAAAGGTAGCTGAATTAGCAAGATTCTAACTTCTTGAGAGCTTTGTATGGTATATACTTAATCTATGATATGGGGGTTTTCCTTTTAGAGGAGGGCAATGGCTCTCATTTAGAATTTCGAAAATGACTGCACCGAGTAGGAGAGATGATGTTTCTGTAACTGGTAACCAGTTCAGGCTCTTTAATACATTGCAGTGGTAACAACAGGTGTCTGCAAGAAACAGCAAATCTAAAGATTTTTCTTTCAGCAATCTGTAGGATCTGTGTATTGCAGGCTGAGTGAAAAGTCATGAGTGGGAGGTAGTATTCAAACCTAGGAGGTAGGACGTTTTGGGCCAGGACCATGCTGTTCGTGAGAGGAAGTGTAAGATTTCATAACATAATTTTAGCTAGACTACGACTTTATTGATGATTCTGTCAGCGTGGAAAGAAAAGGTTAGGGATTAGAGATGAAGAAGTTAATTATCTTGCATATATACAGAGAAAGAGGGAGATTTATGTAGTTAAGATTTAATGCATTTACAGTCTGACTCCAAGTCAGACTGCTAACCAGTCACTAGTAGAGTACCACAGGGTTGTCCTCCATCTACTTCTCTGAAGTTCAGGACAACACAAAGGGACGCTGGCTGACAAAGTTCACAAACAATTGCAGGTTGGGAGCTATTATTTACTCCCCAAGTGATGTTGACATCCTACAGAAAGGCCTCACTGAGACCAACGACTGGTGTCAGAACCATGGCCTTAACCTCAATGCCAAAAATGTGTCATCATCCCCTTTGAGAAAAATCCAGTTCTCATGAATTACTACATCAATGGTAGTCCACTGAACACAGAAGACATTAAAAGAGATCTGGGAACACAGGTTGACAGCAACATCTCTTTTGAACACCAATTGCCACTGTGGTCAGAAAGCCCTTCTATGTGGCACATCTCATTACTAAGGTTTTGCATCCAGGAAGAAAGAGGTCATTGTCTCCCTCTACTCTTCCCTCATTAAGCCAATCATGGAGTACAATGCCCTATTTGGCATGTACTTCACTAGACACTTGCAACAACTGGAGAGGCCACAAAAGTACCTCACAAAGAGGATTCTAGGCCTTAAACACTTGTCCTATATGGGCAGACTCAAAAAACTTCAAGTATTCTCTGTCTCATATCGCCTACTTAGGCTACCTCTTGACTAAGCCATGTCTGACCCAGCTCTGTTAGAAATGCTACATCTAAAGAAATCATATTCCCTCCACACCACATACTCCAGAGACCTCTAACACATTACCACAATCAACAGAACATGCTTGACGGACAGGTTCATAACCCAGAGAAATCTTGATGAGTGGATGGGAAATAGAAAATTCACCCCAGGGATCACTCTAGTGGCTCTACTCGACAGAGGCACTACGAACTAAGATTGGGTGGCACAATGCCAGGGTAATCCTATGGGCTAAGCTTGTAAAGGCTCCAGGGCCATTAGCCTAGTACACACCTATGAATCTATGAATCAATAAAACCCACCACAAAAAACTCCCTTTACTTGTCATGGGAATATCCAACCCATCTTCATTTCTGAGTGACATTTAAGTCTTTAAGGGTGAATGACAATCTTATGGTCAGTATGCAAGCATCCAAGTATAAATCACTAGAAAATTTACTAAAACAGTCAAATTAAAATTTAGCTATAGCCACTATTACACAACTAACAAATGTAGTATTTTTACATTTATTCCACAGTGACAGTCTGCCAAGTGGCAACATACTCCACTTTTATGAGGGGGTAGATAAATAACTTCTCTTTAGTATGAAGAATGCAGTACATGTCCAGACTATATTTGTAATAAGTTTGGAATGGCAGCATAAATAAAAATCATAAATATTTTTTCTGAAGAGTAATTAGCTATTGTTATACTGCCCATAACAGTATAGCTAAGCTAACATCAGCAGTGAGCTGCAATTATTTCCTTAAATGGGGAATGACAGTCATATGTACAATATAGATGAGTACCCAACATTGTTTTTTGAAACTTCTACTAGCAAATAATGGGTTGAGATATGAGTAGTGAATGCAGGCTTTACAGACATTTCTTAGTGCTAGTCTACCAAATTACATATAGTCAGTTCTATTACAGGCAGGTATAAGATGCATTTTCTGGCTTGAGAATATATATGTCAAGAATATATCTGCATTGAACTGGAATTGCATCAGACAAAATATATGTATATTTTTCTGTATTAGAAAACTTTTTAAACTACTGGAATAATGCCTCCACCAAAAATCTTTAGACTGACCATGACTGCATGACTGATCCAAAGTCAGCAAATAAACTGAATTTAAGCCCTGAAGGGTGGAATTGCAAAAAATAACTGAATTATATATCAGAATGTCCAAATAGAACTCTTTAAAAGATTTACTAAGAACAGTAAAATAATGATTAAGGTATGGTATGTAGGCTTTTAGAGGCATTTAGTTGTGTTATATACTTTTTTATTCTTTATTTATTTATTTTTATTTATTTATTTATTTAGCCCACTGTAGACTATCTTTTTTGAAGGCCATTCGATTAAGTGTTATACATTAGAAAGACCTGTTCCCAAGTTCCTTAAAAGAGTTACTAAGAATTGTCAAAAGATAACTGAAATATGGCATCTTATAAATAGGTTTATACAGGCATTTCACAGTATCAGTCTCTGAAACTGCATTGCACTAGGTTTCTGTTGGGGCTGGTACATGGCTTCTATTCAGGATGGGGAATTCCATGCATTCCAATAATACCTGTATTGAATTGGTATTATATAAGAAGTAAAAATCATATCCATTTCTCCAAAATAGTGATCTTTTTTTCACCTGCCTTATAATAATGTGATTCACAAGTCCACACTTTATAATGCGTGGGAATAGTCCATTAAAACCCTAGCAACCCACACCTACAAACCCCTAACTGAACTTCATGAAACAAAGTAAAAGGTAAATGAAGTAATCAAACACTTCAAAAATCCACATGAAAATAAAGAAAAAGAACATAATGGCATATTTCATTTCAATGAGAACTACCTGTAATTTTTTTTTCCGCACCAGGAAACTCTTCCTACATAGGTTCATAGATTAGTACTATGTGAGATTCAAACCCTGCACCTTGTGTTTGTAAGGCAAACACCTTAACCATTAGGCCACCCTCCCTTTTTTTCTTATGTATATATACTTAATTACAATATCACACTAAGTTAAAGAAAGAGGACAATGCATTTTAGAGTACATTCCTGCCTTTTGCTCATTCTTCATCTATTAGCAATTCCTGAGATAGATCAGTTATTAACATTCTAGCAAATAAATTAAACCAACCTATGCCTTCAAGGAATTGCAATCTTGAGCAAAGCTAATGCACGTAACTGCAACGTACCTACAGTGAAAGTACATGTTAGCAAGAGAACCATTTCCTCTTATGTAATCATACTAACCCCTCTTTCACTGATTTACAGTCAGTAACACAACACACAAAAAGATAAAGTTATGCATAAGTCTTTATATCCAAAATGACCGTGTTTATGTTATATCTGAATGTCATGGCATATTTGTCCTGACAAATTTCCTTGAAAGTTTGATATGGTTTCAGAACTACAGTCCTTTATTAGTAGGAATGACCAGAAAGCTAACAGTTAAATGTCAGTGGAACAAGCATCTAAACCAGTAACGTAAATGTCAGCGGAACAAACATCTAAACCAGAAATTTACCACACACACTGATAAACGACAAAATAAAAAACAGCATTTTTTTGTAGGGGGAAGAACCATCCCCTATTTAAATATAATAATTCCATGGGTGTCTAACTGCTAAGTGAGGGAAAATATCCAGGAATGTGCAATACTTCATGAACTCCAAAAGCAAAATAAGTGAACCAAACTGCAGCTGGAGTTCATAAATCCTATAAAAAGACACCAGTCAAAAATACATTTATATTAATACACTCGCATGATAAAATTCTCAAATCTCAGCAAGGCAAAAACAAAAAAACTTTGACAATGCACAACATTTTGGACAAGTGCAACTTCACACAGAATTGTAGTCAACAAATTAAACAGAACAAGTTCTCATAGGCCTACATAACCATTAGAAATATCAGTTGTGTATCATTTTACAAACATATGTAAGTGTCATGTCTTCTAGCTGACAAGCTCAATAAATATCAGAATCATATCTTTAGTACATTGTTATAATACCAAAACTAAAACAATATTTATTTCTCATTCATTTTTATTCTATAGTAAAAAGGTTTTTAACAAGTGCAGACAGCAATCCACGTTTGAAATCCTTTTGTATCCATGATGTTCATCGTGCATACAGCTGCAGTCATAACAGATGGGTTGTCCTGCCGTCAGGCGGGTCCTCGGTCGGCCGAATTCCAAAGTCTTGGTCCTGCGTCGGATGTCGTCGCCTCTTCCCTGACGTCAGTGCGGCAGGGGTATAAAAGAACCAGCCGACGCCATTTTTTTCAGTCTTTCTTGCCACGCGGTGCCCGAAGCAGAAGCAGTTCGCAAGTGCTGGTCGGCCAGCTCCTGAGATTACGAATATTTTTCAACCGAAGTCTCCTTGAAAGCTAAGTACCCCATTGGGGAAACTTTTTTTGCCTCAGACCGATGTCAGACAAAGTTAATAATTGCATTTCATGTGGGAAGCAAATACCGCATAAGGATTTCCATTCCTTCTGCATTCTTTGCTTAGGCCCAGACCACGACGTCTCGGCCTGCCGTTTCTGTGATAGATTCAACAAACGCACTATTAAGCGTCGGGCAGAGTTCGCCCAACACTATTTTGGTAAAAAATTTAATTACAGTATGTCGTCAGATACTCCGACTCCAGTTTCGAGTAAAAGATGCAAAGATAAGGACCGACATACGAGGTCCACGACTTCTACCGACACCACACTAAAGCCGGCTTCAGGTGCTCCGGTTCTCAGCGAGGCGCCTACGCAGCCCCTGAGTACCGATGACACTTTTTTAGTGGTGTCTTCTGTGCCCGAGGTCGCAGGCTCCTCGTCCCCCATCCCGACTACAGATACCGACGCCACTCTTGGCAGGGAAACTCAGAGTTTAGACAGGCCTGCCTCCTCTCAAGGTGTCTTCAGGCCTTCTTCTTCCTTTTCCATAAAGGCTTTCACAAAATCTAAATCAGCCATGAAATCTAAAAGACAAGCTACACAGAGCCCCTCTCAAGGCCCCATGCCTAAACAACAGATGCTCAAAATGGCTGAGGATTTGATTACTCTTATCAGGGGGTCTCAACTCCCACTCGGACAAAAGGCCCAGATTGGAGGAAGACTACCCTTCCTCGGACCAGGCCTCCATTACCTCAGAACATTCTGAAGATCAGGAATATTCATACTCCCCTTTTGAAGACTCTGATGCGGAGGAGTCCATTCCCTCTGTCTCCCCCCCTGAGGACTATTCTTTTGGGGAAACCTTGCATACCTTGAGGGAACACTTCCACTGGGAAGGCCAAGATTACTCAGATTCCAAGAAAAGGCTCAGGGATTTTCTCTTGCTCCCTCAGCACAGGCCTCTGGCTATCCCTCCTGTCTTAGACATACTAGATGATGTGTATTCAGAGGCCAGCCTTAACCCAGATTCTTTACCACCAGCTCCAGTTAAGCCTGACAGGTATTACTGGGTTCCTGAGTCACACCAATTTCTTTACAAAAGCCATGCTGCTGACCCAGAAACTATTTCACAGGGTCCCAATGGAATTAAGGCCTCTACTGCCAAAAATCCATTACCTTCAGAGAGAGTTTCCAGAGCTTTAGAAAGGTGGGGTAAAAGGTATACACCTCGGCCACTTTAACCATGAGGGCATTAAACTGTCAGTTCCATATGTTAAAGTATCAACAGTTTTTGTTATCGCAGTTGAAAAGCAAAATGTCACAACCTGAACAACCAGACTTGAAGGAGTTGCAGGATTTGTTGCATAGTGCATAGCAAGTGGGTAAACATACCTTGCAATGTGGTTTTGATGCTTTAGAGGCCTCATGTAGAGCTGCTGTTACAGGGTCTGTCATACGTAGACATGCTTGGCTCAAAGAGCAATCCTTACCAGATCATGTCAAAGCTAAATTACTAGATGCACCTCTTCAAAAAGATGTATTGTTTGGTGTTAAAGCTGAGGAGGTATTAAAGAAAATGGAGGAAAAGGCAAGATCAATGCAAACAGTGAAAGATTTTCTACAAGTACAACCTCCACGTTTCAGTAGAAACTGGCCTTCAAAAAATTGGTCCTTTCCAGCCACGAACAGACCACAAAGCGGTAGATACAGATGCCTGAGGGGTAGAGGGCAATCTCTAGAATCATTTAGAGCCAGGCAATGGCAAGCACCTACACCAAGAGGTGGAGAGGCTAGCTCATAGCCTTTCAGAAAGCAGACACAATGACTTTCCCCTTTGCATGCCAAGCAAAACTCTAATGGCAGCACCTTTAGGCGGAAAACTGGCATTATTTTCGAAAAATTGGCATATTGTCACAAAGGACAAATGGATCCTGGACATTATAGACAGAGGCTACAGATTCCACTTTAACATCCTTCCAAAAATGAGAGGCATGCCAAACCTGCCACAAAATCAAAGGGCAGAGGCACAAAAACAAATTTCAGCTCTCATGGACATGAAAGCTATTCAAGAGGTACCTCCACAAGAACAGGGTCAAGGTTTTTATTCCAGACTATTCCTGGTACCAAGGAAGGACAAAGATTGGAGACCTATTTTGGACCTATCCATCCTAAACACATACTTACTCGTACCAAAATTCAAGATGCTCACATTACAGCAGCTTCTTCCCATGCTGGGCAAGGAGTCTTGGCTGGTAACATTGGATCTCAAGGAGGCATACCTGCATGTCCCTATCAGACAAGATTGCAGAAGATACCTCATATTTCTTGCTGGTTCAACCCATTATCAATTCTCTGCATTGCCCTTTGGCTTATCTACTGTGCCCAGAGTGTTCACGAAATGCCTGACATCAGTAATTGCCTTCTGCAGACTTCAAGGGATACAAATATACCAATATTTGGACGACTGCCTGATCCAAGCGGACAGCAAGCACATACTTCTGAAACACCTGGCATTTGTAATAAAGTTGTTGAACTTTCTGGGATACACAGTCAACAAAAAGAAATCAAAACTTATACCCTCTCAAGAAATAATTTTCCTGGGTGCCAGCTTGGATACAAACACCCAGATGGCCTACCTCACGCCAGAAAAAGAAGGGCAACTATCTCAATACTTCAGAAAAATGGCAACCTTCACCAGGCTGACTGCAAGGAAAATCCTGCAGGCTCTGGGATTCATGGCATCTTGCATCCTGCTAATCCCATGTGCAAAGCTGCATATGAGGAAACTTCAATGGTACCTAAAAAACCTATGGTCTCAACACAGCCACAGTTTGGAAACAATCATACCACTCATTCCATGTCTACAAAAGTAATTTCTGTGGTGGGCTCAAGCATGCCAAAGAAACATAGGTCTCCCATTCTGCATGCCTCAAGCAAATCAGATCATCACAACAGATGCCTCGGACTACGCCTGGGGGGTGCATATGGCAGATCAGTGCATTCAGGGCAAATGGTCCCAAAAAGAAAAGCACCTACACATCAATCAAAAGGAAATGCTAGCAGTAAAAAATGCCATTATGGCCTTCAAAGACCTACTGCATCCAGGCCAACTATTGATAAGGATGGACAACACCACAGTGATGTGGTACATAAACAAACAGGGAGGAACCCATTCATACCCTCTGTGCAGGCTAGCCATGTCTCTTTGGAACACGGCTCTGGAATTACAAATCCAACTTCAAGCACAATTACTGCCAGGCAAGGAAAACATGCTGGCAGACAACCTAAGCAGAAATATGACAGATCCACACGAATGGAAGTTGCATCCTCAAGTTTTTGCAAAGATAATTCAAGCATGGGGAAAGCCAGACATAGATCTCTTTGCTACCCACAGAAATTACCAATTGAAAAAATTCTGCTCAAGGACCTATCATCCACAGGCCTGGAAAGTGGACGCACTTTCTTTCAGTTGGACAACACTGACAGTTTATGCCTTTCCACCTCTTCCTCTGCTGCCCAAAGTTCTATTAAAGGCCAGAGCAGACAGACCAAAGATGATTCTCATTGCTCCAGACTGGCCAAGACAATACTGGTACCCACTCCTGAGGAGCCTGACGCATTCCCCACCATGGATCCTGCCTCTAATGCCTCTTCTACTGACCCAGCACAACTTCAAAATTCTTCACAGTCAGCTGAAAACACTCAATCTAGCTGCATGGAGGACTCCTTGATTTTCCAACAGACCCTCCTCTCCAAGGAGGTGCAGGATGTCATTTTGGAGGCCAGAAGGCCGTCTACAAGAAAAGCCTACTCCGCCAAATGGAAACGGTTTTGTGCCTGGAATCAGAAAAAGGGACAGAATCCTGGGATACTGAATTTACCTCAAATATTACAGTACCTAGCTGAGATGCTAAACAGTGGGCTTTCATTCTCCTCCATCAAAATCCATGCTTCAGCCATTTCTGCACAATACAACACTGATCCACCTTTATTCTCTCATCTGCTCTTAAGACAGTTCCTCAGAGGGGTTAAGAATATAAAACCCCCAAGGAAGCAACCAGTACCTGCTTGGGATCTCAATTTCATTTTAGAAAAACTGACCCTGCCTCCTTTTGAGCCAGCTGCTTCAACAAAACTGCAATATTTGTCATGGAAAACAGCCTTCCTTCTGGCTATCACCTCAGCATGCAGGGTTTTGGAACTACAAGCCCTCATGGCTGTGCAACCTTTCATCATCTTCCATCAGGACAGAGTTTCCTTATGAACCAACCCTTCCTTTATGCCAAAGGTAGTATTCACTGTAGCCCTGAATCAGGCTATCCACTTACCTACTTTTTATCCTAATCCACAAAACAAGGGGGAGAGACTACTACATTCCTTGGACATTCACAGACAGTTCGTTATTATTTGGACAGGACAAAGCCATTCAGAAAATCAGAGCAACTCTTTGTGTCCTATGCTACAGGTGCTCAAGGAAAGGCTATTTCCAAACAGACAATCTCAAAATGGATAGCCCACTGCATACACTTTTGTTATTCATTTCAAGGTAAAACTGTCCTTACAAGCATCAGATCTCACTCCACAAGGGCCACAGCTACCTCTGCAGCTTTCCTCAGGGGGGTTCCTACCAAGGATATTTTGGAAGCAGCCACTTGGAGTTCTGTGCCTACTTTCTCCAAGCACTATCACCTACCACTATACTCTAAATCTAGAGCGGGCTTTGCCACAGCAGTCTTGCAGGGCATCCTTGCTCCTCCTAGTTCCACTTAGTGCCTGCCACCCCTTTTTAGCTTTGGGATTCTACCCATCTGTTATGACTGCAGCTGTATGCACGATGAACATAGTACAGTTTTGCACCTACCATAAATGTAGATGTTCGAGTGCTAATACAGCTGCAGTCCAGGTTTCCCTCCCTCCTTCCCCTCTTGGAACAGGCCTAATGTCAAACACCTCCTCATACTACCTGATTGGGGTACTCCTTTATGGTGTATTTGCTTGCAACTACTGTTTTTTGATTATATTACATTGCATTATTACATAAATTTATGTTTTGCCTTCCTTCTGGGGGCACCTGACATCTGGGGCAAGAAAAACTGAAGAAAATGGCGTCGGCTGGTTCTTTTATACCCCTGCCGCACTAACGTCAGGGAAGAGGCGACGACATCCGACGCCAGACCAAGACTTTGGAATTCGGCCAACTGAGGACCCGCCTGACGGCAGGACAACCCATCTGTTATGACTGCAGCTGTATTGGCACTCGAACATCTACATTTATGGTAGGTACAAAACTGTACTTTTTAGTGCAGTTAGCTCATTCATAGTGTTATCCAAATACACAAATGAACCAAACTGCAGCAGAATTCAGTGTTTTAATGATAAAAAAAACATATAAGGGCAACAATTGTCTTTAATTTAATAATACTCTGTTAAAAACTGATAAAAAATACAAAGCATAAGTGCTTTTGTTTGCAGTATATAACATTCAAACTTCTTCAGATCCATTTTAAAATCACCATGTGAAGGTGCTTTTATAAGCTCTGACTATCACATGACTACACTCTTAAAGAGAAGTTGTCTTCCATAGTGTTGTATAAAACTCATTACACAACGACCCCCCCCATTAATATTCAAAAACGTGCACGCTGATTGGTCAGTGTGCACATTGTAAATCAGAGTTATAGTAATGGAAAAAGGTCCGGTTGCCCGGACTTTTTCCATTACTATAACTCTTTTTTTTACAGCAACGGAGAATGCAAGATCTCCATTGCTTCACACTGTCTCGCTATGTTAAACTCCTTTAACATAGCGAGACATATGTTAAACTCCTTTAACATAGCTAGACAGTTTGTAAAAAGCAACGGAGATCTTGCTTTTTTCAAAATTGTCTCGCTATGTTAAATGGGTTTAACATAGCGAGACAGCTTTAAAAAGCAACGGAGACTCCGTTGCTTTTTTTCAAAACTGTCTCGCTATGTTAAACCCATTTAACATAGAGAAACAGTTTGTAAAAAGCAACGGAGATCTTGCTTTCTCTGTTGCTTTTGCCCACAGCTCTGATGTACTGCGTAGGCATATGCATGCGCAGTACATCAGAACTGCCGCAGAATACCAGACAGCTGCGGAAGGGCAGCAAGGAGGCATTATACAATGCCATTATTTAAGAAAAGTAATTATTTTTTTCTTAAATAATGTCATTGTATAATAGCAATAACCCACTTCTGGGTGTGGGTAATGCTGGCTTTACCCACGGTTGGCTTTGTTTGGCCACTCAGGCTTCGTCCTCGTGACCAAACCACACCAACCGTGGGTAAAGCCAGCATTACCCACACCCAGGCGTGGGTTATTGCTATAGTATCCTATCTTGTTCTGAAAAAGTTATCAGAAAATATGAAAAAAATACAGAAACATCTGCACTTGTAGTTAGTGTTAAAATAAGCTCAGAAATGGCCATTGGAAATTAACAAACTGCAATATTTACAAAACTGTCATTTTAAAATGAAAGTGCAGCTATCAGTTCAGCATTTATTTAGTCTAGAAGACCATCTGATTAAGAGTTATACATTCACTCTAGTACACCCGCCATTTAAAAGTGCTGTAGGTAAGACGGCCTCCTCTAGACTGGGCCCTACTACCTGGAACTACCTACCTACAGACATCAGAAATCTAGAAACCATTAAAAGCTTCAATGATGCTCTTAAAGAGCATCTCTTTACTAAATCTGCCTGCAACTGCTACCATGACAATGGTTAGGTAACTTAACATCTCATATCACGAATGCTAGAATACATTTAATAAACTTTTCTTAGCCTCTTAATGTGGCATCTAATATGCAAATATTTCACATGTGTGGAGTCTGCATGTCCTCCTCGTGGTCGAGTGACGTTAAAGACATGCAGGTAGGTGTGAGCGTGAATGGGCATACCTTCGTTGAAGTTTGGGCATCAGGCTGGCAACTCGTCACAGTAAAATCCACTGCCAATCATGAGTGGACCGGAGTTCCACTGTGGCGACCCCTAACCGGGAAAAGCCAAAATACTTTTTTTAATTAGAGTTTATGCATTATATGTGTGATTGCACTGTATTTTATGCACCTCTTAGCTTGCATTTTGTATAGCTTCATAGGTTCATATGTGTTTATTAGGCTAACGAACACAAGGGCCTTTTTAAGCCTAGCCATGCATCCCAAATTTCTGACAAGTTCTGGTACCCTTGATAAGTGTAAGCAAGGGCCTGGGAGATGAACCATTTATAGGTTGTCTGCGTCCATTAGAGACATAGGTGCTAAGCCAGGGATGAATTTCCTGTTTCCCATCCAATTGTCCAAGTTACCCTTGAATTAGGTTAGGGGGGAACTCTGCTTCACATGGATAAGGAGCCTGTTCCATAGACAGAGTAATCTCTAGGATACATACCTGTCTCTTCAGCAGGTCCTATTTATATCACGGGCAATGTTTAAGTCTTTAAAACAGGTAATTCTGGTGCTGTTTGTTTTGCTTATATGCAGAAGGTCCATCAGAGAGGGGTCTGACAATGCACTGAATGCCAGGCATAGATATCCCTTCAAGAGCCTGTAGGAGACAGAATACAGGATAGGGCCTTGAGGTGGTCTGCAACATTTTATTTATGCCCTGCATTATTTTAGTGAGGGACATCTGTGGACGTTCCATTTGTTGGATATGCCTGGTTAGGTGCATACAAAAGGGGGCATTATACTCGATATGTCTGATGAATGCTGAATACAGTTGAGCAATGCCTTCCTTGGATGTTTATAAGCTGCACAACATGAATGATTTCCTCACTACTGTAGACATGTGATGGTCAAAGGCAAGATTACTGTCGATGTGTGTCTCCAAGTCCCTGAATACTCGGTCAGTTCTAAGGGGTATGTTGTCAATATGATAGTTATCAGGGGTGGATGACTTCCTGAAGGATACTATTGTGCATTTCTTGGCATTTAGGTTTAGTCCATGGCTCTGCCACCAGTTGGTGTCTGTGTCAGCCCATCCTGGAGAACATTTGTATCAGTGTGATATTTAATGGCAGCTCCTAATTTGCAAACATCTGCAAATTTAGTCAGCCAGAGGCCATTGACATTGTCCTTGACTTCAGAGAAGTATATGTCAAAAAGGAGCAGTCCAAAGACTGATCCCTGAGGAACTCCACTTCTGACTGGCCTCTTTGTAGAGGGGGACACTGGGTTCTGTCTGTGAGCCAGTTGGCTATCCCCTGGTGATATACGGGTTTGTACCTAACCTCCTGAGTTTGTCAACAATGTCTGAGTGAGGTATTGTGTCAAATGCCTTGGCCAGGTCAAGGTAGGCAGTGTGAATCATTCTGCCCTCGTCCATTGCTTTGGTGATCTTCTCAAAGACATCCACCAGATTGAGTAGGCATGACCTGACCTTGATGAAACCAAACTGAGTTGGGTCCAGTTTCTGGATGTCTACTCCATCACTAATGATAATTTCTAAGATAATTCTTTCCATGGTTTTGCATATATGACTAGTGAGACTTATGGGTCTGTAAGTTTCCAGGGTCTGTAGATGACCCACCTTTGTGCAGAGGGATGACGGTTGCTGCTTTCCATTCATGAGGCAGAAAGCCTGTTTGAAGGCTACAGTTAAATTACAATTCCAGATGGCCTAATATGTCGTATTTCATGCTATTTTGAAGGCATCCTGGGATTTTGTCTGGGCCCATTGATGCAGTGTTCTTGGCCGTAGAGAGAGCATTAATGATGTGTTGCCTAGTGATAGCAGGTGGGGTTACATTTGATGGTATTTCCTGAGGGAAGGTTGAGGGGTAAAGTTGGACATGAATTTGTTGGCTAATAGATTTGCTCTGCCTTCTGGCTCATTATAGGTGGCTCCATTTACAATGAGCTGTGCACACAATTGTGTACTGGCTTTGAGGTTGTGGACATAGCTAAAGAATGCCTTGTGGTTGTCCTTGGCCTGTGTGCCAGATATACCTCAAATTTGGCTTTGATATACTTTATTTGTGCTCTGAGTTGTTTGTTTAATTTGATGAGAGTGCTTTTATCCTGCTGGATGCAACACGTCCTAAATTTGCCATGATTTTTTCCTTCTGTTATACAGCCTATAGATTTTCTGATTCTGCCAGGGTGGCTTGTTTTCTGAGTTAGTTCTGTACCTCTTCCTGGTGGGTGCAGCTGCCTCTATACAGCTACTAACATGCTTGTATAGGATTTCTGTGAACAGTTCTGCATAGGCAACAGTGTTCTCAGGGTATATGGGGGCTTCAAATTTTGGCAGGTTATTACTTAATAGCAGGATGTTAGCCTTAGAGTAGTTCCTGAATATTCCATGGTTAGCTGGGTGTCCAGGTTTTATTTTTACTTCAAAGAAGACCATTTTGTGGTCTGACCTTACCAGAGAAGAGATTACAGTAGGGTGTGTGCAGCACTCATCCGTATTAGTGAGGACCAGATCCAGTATCGTTGCACCCCTGGTTGGTGTACTGACAATCTGGTCCAGGGAATTTGTGTTTACAAAATCCAGGAATCTCTCTGCATGTACGTTTCATGTTGTATAGGATTCCAAATTAATAGCGGTGTAATTAAAGTTGCCCATGAATATGGTATTGGGTTGGATGGTGACTGTTTCCAATAAGTTTTAATACATGGTATGGGTTTCTTGGGTCATAGAAGGGGATGTATAGCTTGCAAGGAAGTGGTAATAAATTATGGTAATTTGAACATGGAGTAGCTCAACTGCATTGTCCTTTTTGACCAACCTTGAGGTATATTTATTTTTTATGTAAATCGAGACACCGTCACCTTTAGTCCCTGTCTGTGTAGTAACTGGTCAAAATGTGTGGAAGGCATAACAATCTTGCACTGCTGGTGTGCTCTCTGCAGCTTTAAACCATGTCTCAGTGACCACATAAATGTCAGCATTTTCTAGGGTGAGGAGATCTTCTAGGGACTGGAAGTTTTGTTTAGACTCCTAGCATTGAGCAGTAATACTTTTAGATTTTCTTGGTTTTGATTTGCTATATCAGAAGTACTTTCATTTTGGTGTTGCCTAAAAAGGCGCTATGGGGGAAGACAATGTTTTAGCTAATATTTGAAAGCCTAGAGGTGAGGGGTGTGGACTATCCCTGGCAAAGCAGTGTGATCTGTTGACCATCTCCTTTCATGCTGACAAATATTGCACCCTCTTAGAATGACACCAGAAACTAAGCCAATTATTAAAGTCAATCATATTTTATTTGTATTGTGACATCATCCTGGAGAAGGTAAAATGCTGCTCAGTGCTAGGCTCATACCATCCTAGGACACATATTCCGAGAGCTCCATGATGTCTATCTTCATATAGTCTACAGAGGTATGTCTCAGATTATTTGCACCCACATGGACTATCTTTTTTTTTCAATGCACTCTGACTGGATCTTTTAATGTTACCCTATCTGTAGCCAATCTTTCTATGCTCAGAATTTTTCCGTGTACTCATTTTGTATATAATATTGTTGATTGAAAGACAGTAATGTATTTTATGCTCTGTGAGCTTGGGTCATGGCTGAAAAGGGTCAACAGACCAGTCCACAGATATATATAGCCTTGGGGATACTGATAACAAAAATCATCAGGTATACAATGATGGGAAAAACTATTTCAGGAGGTTTTCAATATTGAACAAGTATATGAGAATGAAACAGAGAAAATACAGGGTTAACGTTACTAAATATGCTATTTTCTCAAAAAGAGTAGTGTTAAATATCTTTACTAAATAGCTTATGTGTGGCAGTTGGCACAGCGGAAACAGTAAAGTATGCCTGGAACAGATACTAGGAACATCTGTGTATGGGAAAAAGAAGTTGAAGTCAGGGCAGACAGTGTAAGTAATGTTGGCTTTGCCAAAGTAAAACACACCAAGATGACTTGGCATAAAACATTATCTGTTATACTGATGCATGTATTGTTGTGATAGTCTAATGCAAGTGATGCAGGAAAGAAGTTCTTGAAATGTTAGATATAGATGGAGCAGAACATGTAGAGAGTTGAAAATAAGCTAATGAAACATCATAAAATCTACATAAAAGAATGTTCCTGATCAAAAATTTCAAGGTATGCACTGTTGAGGCCTTCCAGTTTTATCTGCTTCTGTAATACAATCCCATTCTTTGAGTGGAAACAGGTAATCTGAAATGGGGAGGTGAGGATGAAAAGAGGGTATTTTTCCTCAGAGGAGCACAGAGATTTGACAGACTTTTTAAAAATCTACCTCAGATGGTAATCTGCTGGAAAAGCTGGTCAAAGACTAAAAAGTGTACAAACCTGTCAAGTGGAAGTAGCTTGCTTGCTTCTACTTGTTTATAAATACCATAGTGTGGTAAGGGAGAACAATCTGGAATGAAGGGACTGTTGGGATTAGCCTCAGTCAGTGACATCAGCCTCACTTCTGAGCCATCTTAGCCACTGGCCACGCTGATCAAGGTGGAGTAAATGTGTTCAGGTACCTTACTGCCAGGTAGATGCAGGATATATGAGTGATTCCTCAGTGCAGCAAGGGGGTAGAAGGAACGCTACAGTTCTAAAGGAAGAAGAGGAAGATGGCTATATATTCTACTGCCTGCAGTAATCACAGCAATATCATATTATATATATATATATATATATATATATATATATATATAGATAGATAGATAGATAGATAAATATAGATATATAGATAAATATAGATATAGATATTAATAAAAAAGTCAAAGTGTTAACAAATGTCTATATTATGAAAAGCGTTACTAAGGAAACATATCTGTGCTTTATCCCATGGTTCCAACAACGTCATATCACTCACTTTCTTCTGAATGATTGGTAATGTCATTAAAATCCTAAAGAGGAATCAAAGCTCTGCCATGTTTATTTCTCAGGCAGTCTTTGATATGTAGCATTGAACCAGAAGTAAATTAAACATAAAGCAAGCAATAAGCCTTTACACCTCAATTGTGGATAATCTGTTTTATATTTTCAGCAATTAAAACATATCTAAAAATCTCATACAAGAGACACTTTCTGTGATGAAAAGCTGAAATAATGTTCAATGTATCAGTATCTCAAACTCAGAGCCTCTTAAAAGACTATTTGAGTTTGCCAATAGTAACTGGAAAAGTAAATACTCTATTATCAAAATACACATCCCTTCTTAAATATTTCTGGGCTATAAGCCATTCTAAACCCTAAAGGAAAACCATTCCAGGATCAGCTTGGTTTTCTGTGAAATAACATTCTTCTTAAAGAGATTCTGAAGACTTGGGGGGCAACATACAAACCAACATTTCTTCTAGTCCCTGAATGGTAAGATTTAAACTCAATCCGTAAAGTGGCTGACAAAAGACCTATGCAAAACTTTTATAAATTAAAATCAAGTCATCCTGAAGCAACCTATGGCTAAGTGAATACAATGACAGCTCTCCTAGCTTGTCAGAATAACATAAGTGTTTGACCCTATTAATGTCTGTAGTCAAACATTTCTGAAATCTTTCTAGTATTTGTGTCTCTCTGAGACTGCACACATAAGCCGAACCACAGTATTTAATATAAGATTTTACAACTAACCGTCTTATAAAGCAGCTAGTTATTAGATCTTAAAATGCCCCTAGTTACAAATAAACAATTTTAACAACCACATTTAAATTGTTCTCATAGGTTATTTCTCTGTCCATAATAGGTTCCAAGTCCCTCTTCTTAGTATCGCATTTACCTCATGATTCATATTGCATGGAAAGTGTAAATTGGTAGCTCCAAAATGTATTACCCCAGTTTGCTTAACATTAAATTCATATGTTCATAGGTAGGTACTAGGCGACTGGCCCTAGGGCCTATATAAGCCTAGCCAAACGGTACCCTGGCTTTTGCCAAACGAGAAAATTATTTTCCTGTGCCCCTGTCAAGCAGAGCCACAGAAGTGATCCCCTGGGTGAATTTCCTATCTCCCATCCAATCATCAAGATTTTTCTTGAAGAGTGCTAATGAGGAGCTTTGTTTGATATAGTTAGGTAGTTTGTTCCAGAGTATGGGAAGTCTCTAGGACAGGAATCTATCCCTCCAGCATGTTCTGTTTATTGTGGTGACAAGGTTTAGGTCCTTAGAGCATGTAGCTCAGAGGGACTGGGATTTCTTTACGAGGAGCATGTCCAACAGCTCTGGATTTGACATAGCTTTGTATGTTAGGCAGAGATCGCTTCTGAGTAGGCGATATGTGACAGAGTAAAGCTGGAGTTTTTTGAGACGGTCTGCATAGGGCATCTGTTTGAGGCCGGTAATCCTCTTTGTGAGATATTTCTGTGGCCTTTCCAATTGTTGTAGATGTCTTGTGAGGTACATACCAAAAGGGGCGTTGTACTCTATAATGGGTCTAATGAGTGATGAGTAGTGGGGAACAATGACCTCTTTTTTCCTGGATGAGAAACCTTTTATGATGAGGTGTGCCACATAGAAGTATTTCCTGACTACTGTGGCGATGTGATTATCAAAGGAGAGACTACTGTCCACCTGTGTCCCAAGGTCTCTTATCATACTTTCAGTGTTAATTAGACTACCACCTATGTGGTATTTCATGGGTACAGAGTTTTTACCAAAAGGGATGACAATGCACTTTTTACATTGAGCTTGAGGCCATGGCTTTGACACCAGGCATCTGTCTCAGTGAGGCCCTTTTCTAGGATGTCCACATCGTTAGGAGTTTTGATCATGACTCCTAGCTTGCAGTCATCTGCGAACTTTGTTAGCCAAAGACCTTCTGTGTTAGCCTGTACTTCAGAGAAGTAGATACCAAACAGGAGAGGACCCAGGACTGAACCCAGTGGTACTTCACATATCACTGATCTGAAGTCGGATTTAGAGTCTGCTGCTTTCACAGTGTGGGTTCTGTCAGTGAGCCAGTTGGCAACCCATCTTGTGACATAGGGATTTATACCAAGTTTAGTGAGTTTGTCTATAATTCCAGAGTGGGAGATGGTGTTAAAAGCCTTGGCGAGATCTAGATAGGCTGTGTGAACTTATTGCCCTCATCTACGGCTTTAGTGACCTCTTCAAAGAAGTCTATCAGGTTTTGGAGACATGATCTGCCTTTTACAAACCCGAACTGGGTAGGGTCCAGAGTTTGGAGATTACCAATGTCATTATTTATAAGTTCCATGATGATACGCTCCATAGCTTTGCAGACCAGGCTCGTCAGGCTAATGGGGCGGTAGTTCCCGGGGTCCGTGGTGGCTCCCCCTTTGTGGTGTGGGATAACCGTTGCTGTGTGCCATTCAGTGCGCACAAAGCCTGAGGTGAGGTTATGATTGAAAATGGTACTTAGGTGGGGTGCCAGTTTGTTCTGTAGATCATGTAGAATGCAGCCTGGGATGTTGTCAGGTCCCATGCATGCTGTGTTCTTGGCTTTGGAGAGTGTGTTTTTTACCTGTGCAGCCCTTTATTACAGGTACTTTGCATTCATCAGGTATAGAGATGGGCCCTTTAGGGGATGAGAGAGGGGTAAAGTTAGCACTGAACCTATCTGCCAGAATGTTGGCAATGTAATTTGGTTCTGTATATTTAGTGCCATTGTGCTGTAACTCAGAGCAGATCTGAGTATTGCCATTGAGATTCTTGACATAGCTATCATCTATGCACCTGTTGCCCTTGGGATTCTGGATACTGTCTAAGGCTCTTGCCACCCCTATAGTGCCTTTTTTAGGCAAGATTCAAATGACAAATTCACCACTATAACAGGTACAAGCAAGCAAAATCTGAGGGTAATGATACTTAATTCTAGAAGCCTAAACCTCAAAATGCACTCACTCGAGGCACTCCTTAACATGGAGAACATCGACATCTGTGCAGTGACAGAGACCTGGTTCAAGGCTCCAGACAGCAACCCTGCATTACCAGGCTATAATTCATACCACACCTTTTGGCCACCTAACCTGGACCAAAGCACCAAAGGCGGAGGCGTGTCCATATTCATTAAGGATATCCAGACCTCCAGGCTAGTTGCTCAGCATAATGCATCTGAGATTATCCAAGTGCAACTATCTGTGGGCAAGACCGCAATACAAATTGTAGCTTGCTACAGATCCCCCACCATGCCCCAGGATTCCCACTCCTCATTTCTTGATGCACTGGAAAATATTAGGGTACAACTTAACGCCCTAATAATGGGTGATTTCAACTACCCCACCTTAACTGGGAAAACTACTCATGTACCAACTCTTGTGCTCAATGTTTTCTGGAATTCATAAATTCCAATGTCTCGGATCAACTTATCCACACCCCCACCAGGGGCAGCAATATCCTAGACCTGGTCATTACCAACATGGGCAACCGGTGTTCCATACCAGAAGTCAATTTCTCATTGGTCAGATACGACCACAAACAAATCACCCTAGACATCCACATCCCACCCCAACCCTCCATTAGGGAAACCACCGTAAAAAGTTTCTCCAAAGCCAACTTCACACTTCTTAAGACAGAAGTGGCAAACTTCATGACACCCATGCTGATGGACAATAGAGATACGACTGCTGAATCCTATACAATTGCACTTTATAAGCACTTCCATGAGTGCATGGATCGTGCAATCCCTAACAAAACCAAGATGCTATCCTCCAAAAAAAGGAAGCCAATCTGGTGATCCCCTGCTATAAACAAACTCTACAACAGAACAAAGAGACTGTTGCAAAAAAGAGTAAAATCCCATGATTGGAGGAACTCCGTGGTCAGCCTCAGTAAGAACCTGAGATCCCTCATAAAATCCTCCAAAGCTAGTTACGAAAACAAAATTGCCACTGATTCTAAAGACAACCACCAGCAAAGCATCGTGGTTTGTCGATCATGTCATCCCAGACAGACAGATACTGGATCCTCTTAGAATGACACCAGAAGCTTAGCCAATTGAGGAGTGCCTCGAGTGAGTGCATTTTGAGGTTTAGGCTTCTAGCATTAAGTAGCATTACCCTCAGATTTTGCTTGCTTGTACCTGTTACAGTGGTGAATTTGTCATTTGAGTCTTGCCTAAAAAGGCACTATAGGGGTGGCAAGAGCCTTAGACAGTATCCAGAATCCCAAGGGTGACAGGTGCAGGCCATCTCTGGCAAAGCATCGTGGTTTGTCGATCATGTCATCCCAGACAGACAGATACTGGATCCTCTTAGAATGACACCAGAAGCTTAGCCAATTGTTGAAGTCAGTCATTTTGTCCTTGTACTGTGGTATCATTCTGGGTGATGGCAGGATGCTACTCAGGGCTAGGGTCATACCTGCCTGGACTACAAGATCAGACAGCTCCTCCATGTCTCTTTTCATGTAGTCCAGGGAGGTACATCTCAGGTCATTCACACCAACATGGACAATGACAGAGTCATATTTGTACTTGCTGTGGAGTGATCTGAATGCATGCATTATGTGACGGATCCTGGCACCTGACAGGCAGCTGACAGTAACTTTCTCCTTGTTTAGCCTGGTGAGTGGAACATCAGTGTGCCTGACTATAGAGTCCCCTATGACTAGAGCGTTGGGTACGTTGTTATGCCTTATGGGCTGTGGCTGAGTGGCACACTGAGTTTGTGGGCTATGTCACATTTGGGTTGTGTTGGGGGGGTGGAGGTTGCTTGTGTTTCTGCTTTGGAGGTCCCTGTTGCTTGGGTAGATTTTTTATGAGAGCCTCCGCGAATGTAGGTGTGTGTTTTGTGTTTCTATGTGGGTGTTTTGGTGGTGTAGGTTTTGAGGGACTATGTGATGAATGTGGTGTGGTGCAAGTATTTACCTTCTCCTCTTGACTGTCTAGTCCAGTCTTGGGTGAAGAGAGCTTTGCTTCTAGTTTGGTTATATAAGTGCATTTCTCACAGGAGGAGAGGTTGCCTGTGTACATGGGTGGTAGGAGGAGACGTTGTCTGTGTACATGAGGCAATTGCTGCATTTCCCCAAGATGTCCAGATTCATGAGGTAGACAGGAGAAAACACCGGGAGCTGACCCTTAAACATGCCTGGATAGGTGCTTATTTATTAAGTGCTAAAAACTGTTTTCCTCTAGACAAATGAGGAAAGTTGAGTGCTGCAGTAATTTGTAGCTTATTTAGTGCTTACAATGAGTCTGAACAAGTGCTGAGCTCAAAGAAACAGATATGAGTACTGAAACTAGAACATTGGCTAGTTCTAAGAAACAAAATTAAGCTAGGCTTCTCTCCAACACAGAAAGGCTTGGGAGCTCAGAAGCTTACAAACAGTCCTGGATACAGCAAATCTGTATTTGGACTAGACAACTTATAGGAAAGGCAGGAAACAAGCTTAGAACATTCTTTTTGTAAAGTGGAAAGGGGAAAGGAGGAGCAGAAGCTAACTGGGTTGGCCTTCTCAAATGTTCTCCCTTGAATAGGTAGAATGAGGTAATGACACTAGACTAGGAGGAGTGTCCCAAATAAAATTTACAGTAGGGATGGGCAACTGCAAAGCCACCAAGTATAGAAACAAAAATCAGAACAAACAAACCCAACCAGATGCTTAACAATTGTAGAAAATTCTACTAAATACCTTACACACAGTGAGTAAAATATAACTGCTATAAATAACTCAGAAATAATCAAAAAACAGGATACTTAATGTTATATATCACAGATTAGTTAGCTCAGAGCCCTTCCTCTGACTTCCTCCAATTAGCTCAGTGTGAAATGGCAGAAGCAGTCACATGTTAACTTCTTAAGTAACAAAGTTGAAACCTGCAACATCTTTAAAAAAAGCTTGAAAGAACCAATGAAGTGCTTACTCCAAGGCGTAGTCCAGGCAACCCCAGTCAGCCAATGATCACAAACAATTCACTCTCACTGAAATGCTATACTGGCTTTGGCTAAGCTATGATGGCCTGGGCCATGTGCTCAGACACACAGCCTCTACTAACAAACAACTAGGCCCAAAACACAAGCCTCAATATGGACAATGCTACACTACCAACACTACTTAGGTAAAAAAACTGCAGAAATGTTTAAACAGATAAAGGATCAAGGATACTCTAGAGAATGCTTTTAAATGCAAACAAGTAATATGATACACTCCTAGCAGGAAACCAGAACAAACAAACCCAACCAGATGCTTAACAATTGTAGAAAATTCTACTAAATACCTCACACACAGTGAGTAAAATAAAAGTGTTTTATTAGCAGACTACAAAAATAATTTGTCTATCAACCCCTGCATTCTTGCTTGATCTTTTGATACATTTACACTTGATCCAGTGTTGGAGTCATTATCAAATTTGTTAATCCAAGCTCTTTCCTCTGTCAAAAAATATGAGATAAATAAATAGAAAAAAGTCCCTAAATCTGACACTTGATGGGCCCAAACAGTGATTACTGACTCATCTGAGAGTTGACCTAATGTCTGCTACATCTCTTCAGGTTCTTCTGAGGATCCTAAAAAGCTATGTAGTCAGAAGCAAGATAAGGACCCCTTACCTGTTTGGTGTATATGTGGCTCCTGTGGCTATATGCTGCATTGCAGACAAGGCTGCCACAAATTCAGCTTGAGTGACAGGGTTGTGCTCCTTACGCATCAACAGCTGGCCTCTGCGGTACATTTGCATCACCTGAAGAAACAAGGAGTTTGAAAAACATTACTTGAATTGCAACTGTGTAGAAAAGTTTTAAGAATCTGAGTATCTGAATCTTTCCCCCTCTCACGCCCAAAAGGGCCCATAACCATACTGGAAGAATGTAGTGCCCCTGAAATCACAGACACTCAGGTTAAAACAGCCCTCTCCAAAGCCAAAAACACAGCATCAATGGGACTGGATGGTGTCACAGGCTGCATCCTACATGAGGTCAAAGATGAACTAACCCCTCACCTAAACACACTGTTCAAACTCAACCTCTCCACAGGCTACGTGCCCATAGAGTGGCGCACAGCAACGGTTATTCCGCACCACAAAAATGGAACCACAACAGACTCCAGGAACTATTGCCCTATAAGCCTGACTAGCTTGGTCTGCAAGGCTATGGCGCGCATCATCATGGATCTCATTAACAGAGACATTGGGAACCTCCAAACACTGGACCCTACCCAGTTCGGCTTTGTTAAGGGCAGATCATGCCTCCTAAACCTGGTGGACTTCTTTGAGACAGTTATCAAGGCTATAGACGAGGGAAAGGTGGTCCACACAACCTACCTAGACCTCACAAAGGCCTTCAACTCCATTCCCCATTCTGGTATTATAGACAAGCTCACCAGCCGGAACATAAACCCCTACATCACAACTGGCTCACGGACAGAACCCACATGGTAAGAGTTGCAGGAGCTAGGTCTGACTCTAAACCGGTTACAAGTGGTGTTCCCCAGGGCTCAGTCCTAGGACCCCTCCTGTTCGGCATATACTTCTCAGAGGTACAGGCAAGCACAGGAAGACTATGGCTGACCAAGTTCACAGACAACTGCAAACTAGGGGCTATAATTGACTCTCCGGCTGACACAGGCATCCTCCAAAAGGGTCTCACTGAGACAAATGCCTGGTGTCAAAACCATGGCCTCAAGCTAAATATCAAAAAGTGCATAGTCATCCCCTTTGGAAAAAACAAAGTATCCACAAATTACCACATAGGTGGTAGCCTCCTAAATACGGAAGACATAAAAAGGAATCTGGGGACCCAAGCAGATAGTAATCTCTCCTTTGATAATCACATTGCCCAAATGGTTAGAAAACCCTTCTATGTGGCCCACCTAATCACAAAAGGGTTTGCATCAAGATCAAAAGAGGACATTGTGCCCCTCTACACATCACTCATCAGACCCATCATAGAGTACAATGCCCCATTTGGGATGTACCTTACAAGACACCTGCAACAGCTGGAAAGACCACAGAAGTACCTCACCAAGAGGATCACTGGGCTCAAACATATGCCCTATGCAACTCGCCTGAAGAAACTCCAACTGTACTCGGTTGCATACCGCCTACTCAGAGGAGATCTCTGCCTGACATACAAGGCCATGTCCAACCCAGAAATGATGGACATGCTCCACCTAAAGAAAACCATATCCCCTCGAGCCACATGCTCTAGGGATCTAAACCTCACCACAACAATAAATAGGACATGCTGGTGGGATAAATTCCTGTCCCAGAGACTTCCCATGCTCTGGAACAAGATTCCAATCTACATTAGGCAGAGCTCCTCACTAACACCCTTCAAGAGAAACCTTGACGAGTGGATGGGAAACAGAAAGTTTACCCCGGGGATCACTTCAGTGGCTCTGTTGGACAGAGGCACAGGGAACTAATCTAAGGGGGCAGTGAAAGCCAACACATTCCAGCTAGGCTTAAAAATGCCTTTGGGCAGATAGTCTAGTACCTACCTATGAACCTATGAAGCAAACAAATATGAAAGATTAAAAAAATGAAGTAAGAACTAAACCAAATTATTCTTTAGTAGCCTGGCAAGCATCTTTGTAAACTAGATGCTTCACATAATTAGGGTAATTTCCCCAGGTTATTTGGTCCACTTCAGCTGTATATGCTGTAAACTTTGATGAATATGGCATACCTGACTGAGATTTGCATTTTGAGCTTAGAACATGGGAAAGCTGCTAACAGGGTTTACTGCATGATCATTTCAAAGGAGGATGCTTTACTACTGGAATTGTATTAGTACCACTGCTTGAATACAGATGTAGGGTTGTAATAGTAGTCCCAGTCATGAATGAATACTGGAAACCAGCACACGGAGCTGCAGTATACTGGCATTTGTACAGAAATATGATGGCAAGAGGAGAACAGGTAGCCCCAACTTGCCCTACTGATGAAGAGAAGAGTATTTTCACTGTGTCCTAGGTGAATGCAGGATGAATTATGTACATTCCTCATCATTACAGTTGCTCCTGGCTGAAGAATGACAGTTTTACTCCAAGTCACATGCTTTCTCAAAATTATCACTTGTAGAATTTCAAAAATTATGCCACTAGAAATTAGGAAACTTAACAACTTACAGCTCTTCAGAAAACAGTTTAAAAACCATGAAATAATACAAATTCACAAGCATCAACAATCTTAGTTAAACTCTGCCTGTATCCAGTATAATATCTCTAAATATCCGAGGCCTAATTTTGACTGGTCAAAGTAAAATTGTAAGTGCTGCTGTAAAGGACTGCTATGTATACTCTGTTCTGTAGGTGTTATATCATACTTGTAGATATAGTTGCAGTAGTTTTTTTGTTATAAACTCTGTATGTAAGTTAATGTATTGTCTACCTGTATAAATAACATCTATAATGCCTACTTATACAGTTTATGATTTATTGTATTTATCTGATATTTGATAACCTGAACAAAATTCTGCATATATAATACTGTATTTATTGTATGGACATTTCTGTTTATAAATGCCAGTTGTAATGTCTTTGCTGTAAGGTAATTGGACCTGATTACTAACCACTTTATTACTTGTTAAAAATAAAATAAATTTTAAGATGTATTCCAAGAGGTAAAAATGGAAGCTTTGCCTAACTAAAATGAAGATCAAGCTTTAAAAAAGTTAAAGTTAAGAAGTAGCACATACAGTGATGCAGATTTATTCCAATGAGCTGCTCTAACACATGGTTAGTGCTAGATTCATTTTTAAACACTTTTATTAAATTCACATATTTTGAACACTGCAAGGGTACATACAAATTAGATTCTTGAATGACTTTAGTTTCATAATGTGAGTGCTGATATGGGTGGCAAATCAGATCAGTATCTAAGGTTCTGCCTCACAGCGTCATGCCTGGAGTTCATTTTCATTTACTTTAATGTGTGAAATCTATATGCTCACTACTAAGATTTTCTCTGGATAGTATGGTGTTAAAATGTGCATACAGATATTTTGTGTAGAGTGTGTGTGTGTGTGTGTGTGTGTGTGTGTGTGTCTGTGTGTGTGTGTGTGTGTGTGTGTGTGTGTGTGTGTGTGTGTGTGTGTATGTGTGTGTGTGTGTATGTTTATTCGAGTTAATGTTTGTTAACTTTTGCTTCCAAGTTTAGTACCAATTGATTTCTCATAATCTTGAATACACATTTGTGAGATTCAGCTTCACAGTAGAATTGCAGGGATATGCTGCTTGTGTATTTTAGAGTTTTTTATCCCATGTCACGGCAATGATATATATAAACATATATATAGTCATGGCAATGACATACACACACATTATATATATATATATATATATATATATATATATATATATATATATATATATATATCTATGGGTCCCCTTCACATGGTCAACATTTTACAAAGTCGAGTTTCATATGGCCGAGACCATATGATCAACTTTTGAAAAGCCGACCATGGGGAACCGCTATCTCCGTACAGTGCGGAATGGGAATATTTCCCTCTTCCGCACAATAGTGCGATCTTGGAGTTGGTATATTTAAGTTACGGGGGGTGTAGGGGGAAGCCCCCCATGGGGGGTGCAGGGAGGCTTGCCCCCCTTCTAACAGTTTTAAGGTAAGTGTTTGTTGTGTTTTTTGTGTTTATTTTACATGGTCGGCTTTCTGAAAGTCGATCATATGGTCTCAGCCATATGAAAGTCAACTTTGTGAAAAGTCAACGATGTAAAGTAGATACACACACACACACACACACACATATATATATATATATATATATATATATATATATATATATATATATATATATACATAAACAGTATACTGAGAGGTTTGAACAGTGTTTATGGTAACTGGGGTGAAATAGCTAATTAATGGGACACTGGAATAGCTGAAGTGTTAGACTGGAGGGGCTGTGTATGGGGGACCCCGATCCATTACCCTGCCTAGGGCCCCATTTGATCATGGTCTGTCTCTGCTTGTGTGCGTGTGCATGTGTGTGTGTGTGTGTGTGTGTGTGTGTGTGTGTGTGTGTGTGTGTGTGTGTGCTATACATTTATATTACATTCACCCTTGGCTTTGTTATCTTATGGTCCTAGTCATGGCTGTAAATGGTCATTAATGCATTTGTTGACTTACTTGTTTAACAAATGAATAAGTTAATATTACATTAAAATTTCATGTACACAAGAGTTCCATATCTACTACAAAATTACTTTTTTGTTTGTTTTATGCATACAATTGTTTTAATTGATTTAACTGTTATCCTAGCATTGCTGATTGCTGCTTCCATCTGATTACCTGTCCCGTCCATTTTCATTCTTTACTTTAGAGAGCACTGGTTCGAGTACAAGAGGTGCTATTCATTTAAGACATACAAAATCTAGAGCTGCTGTTACAATTAGCAGTGCCTGCTTTCCATTTCTGTTGTAGCACATGACAGACGAAGGTTTGCAAAATATGTTTTTTTTTGTTCATTTTAAAGGTTGTAATTGTCATAATTGACCACAGTAACACTGGTTGTTACTTTTATTATATTGGTTGTGACTTTTCTTCATTAGTTTACAGCACATTCACACAAACTGAAGGTGTGCTTTTCATAAGTTTCACTAGAAAGTCAAGAACTGCTGCTGGGGGGGGGCGTGGCCAAGATGGGCTCTGAGTAGCAGCAGATTTCAACAGCTCCACTAAAGAAATATTGTGACAGGAATTCTGCCTTCAAACTAAAAATTGAAAATATCTTTATATATGATTTGAAAGAACTTAACTTCATCTACAATAATATCTAGTTAAAAACAAAAAAAGGCAGATTTTCTTGTCAAATTATTCCTGGATAACTTTTCCTCATCTGAAATAATTCATCATGAGCTTCACTAAATCCAGCAACCAAGATTCCAGCCTCAAAAGAGAGATTCAGACTTTGATAACAAATATACAGGATCTTACTACAAACATTGATAAGCTGGATATGAAAATAGACAATTTCAAGGAAAAAACTACCAAACAAATGGATTTACTTCACCAAGACTTGTTACAACAAAAATCACTGATAACAGGTATTGAAGAAGCTCTGACCGATATGGATGGGAGAATTATTGAAAATTAAAACAATGTGGAATTCTTACTCAGACAAAATACTTCTCTATAAAACAAGTTAGATGATCTAGAAAACAGATCCAGATGCAACAGCCTAAGAATATTTGGACTACCAGAAGGCACAGAAGGGAACAACATGACTAACTTTCTCAATACTTGGTTACCTAAGACTCTTGATCTTACTGAAGCTATGTCCTTTGGTATTGAGAGGGCACATTGTTCCCTTGTCACAGTGAATACTGCTAACAAAAAGCAACCTAGCTCTATAATTGCCAAATTCTGCTCATCCTCAGACAACAAATTAGTGTTAAAAACTGCCTGGTCCAAGTCGCCAATTAAATTAAATGAAGCTACGATACATTTTGACAATCATTATTCAGAGGTATGAAGAAGCATCTTATGTGAAAGCGCTTACCTCATTGTTGGATATATTAAAACGTTTTTAAGAAAGAAAGGATTCTGTTTGATATTTTATGCTGCCTTGGTCGCTCTATTATCAGTTTACTTGTCGTGTTTTATTTTTATTATATTCTAGTAATCGAGCATTTGCCTTGTGGGTTGTCATGCATCTATTTTTTATTATTATTATTTAATCTGTTTAATTTTTATATACAAAGAAGATATGTTCTGTTGCTGTTGTTTAAAGGTCAATTCTGAATGACAAAATGGTTTAAGCAATACTTGATGAGTTACACTGATTATAACTATGCCTTACCTGTGTTAATGAATATGCAATCATATATTGAGTTAATATTTTGTATGTTTAACATTCATATATACTGAAGGTTATGTTTAATTGCTACGGTTAGAGGTTTATTCCGAATGACATTTTCTTATAAGTAATATCAGATAAGTTACACTGATTACAGATCTGTTCGACTTGTTTTAATGAATATGTAAATATATATAGAGTTATTATTTTACCTAGATCACATTTATATACAGTGGAGACTGTTTTTTGCTGCTGCTGGGTAGGGGTTTGATCCGAGTGACAGATGTCACTGGGACAAGGAGTTTACAACTCCAGGTGGGTAGCTACCCCATTTTTTTTTTAATCATATTTATACTACATTCAATTTTCTTACTAAGTTCTTCCTGACATCCATCTTAATTCAAATGCATATAATTATAAGTTGCAAGAATTGTATAACACATACAGTATATCATATGGTAACAGACAAAGACTATAATTTACATAACAAATATTTTGGAGAGGATTATATAAAACATAATCAAGATAACACACAAATCACAAGAATTTCTTACTCATTTATAGAGATATTATGACTTCACTAAAAGGTTTATCAGTCAACATAAATGGTCTGAATAACCCTATTAAAAGAGGAAGTTTACTTAAATATTTAAATATACAAACCAAACATAATATTTCTACAAGAAACACATCTTTTAAAAGAAAACATCAAGTTTTTAAATATTAATAAATATATAGTCCTTGCCAGTTCTGAACATTCTAAAAAGAAAAGAGAAGTAGCAATTCTCTGGAATAAAACTCTCCCTTTACCTAGAATTATTAAATCTTATCAAGATGATAAAGGGATGTTGTGCTTGGTGACAATTAAAATAAATACAAAAATTTTCACTTTAGTAAACAATTATTGGTTACCGGGTATTGGAACCAGCACTATTAAACAACAACTGAACCAAATTGTATCTCAATCTGAAGGTAATATTATTATGGCAGGGGATTTTAACTGTGTTTTAAATGAAAAGGACTCTAGCACTTCAGGAAAAAGGAAAATATCCTCACAAGCTAAACAACTAATACAGTTCATGGATACATATCATCTAAAAGATATTCATGACTACTCAGACCTGAGCTCACTTCAATTTACATTCTATTCTAATAGATTCAAATCATACTCTAGAATAGATAGGGTAATCATATCCACATAAATAATAAATTATTTAAAAAACACCATGATTGTGTCTTGCCCTATTTCAGATCATAATACAATTATATTTGAGCTGTATTTAAATTACACCTCAGCGACTCATATAAGAAGAATACCTGCATATATAACTCAATTAAAAGAATTTCAAACATTTTTTGAAGAAGAAACACAAAATTTTATAAAATTAAATCTAACATCGAACTCTCATGACATTTATGTATGGGATGCATTAAAAGCTTACTTATACGGACAAATAAATAAATGATATTATAACAAAAGAAAGTTCTGGGACGAAGATTTAAAAAAAATACAAGGCAAATTAGATAGATTACATCTTAACATTAATGACAAGTCCACATCTAAGACTATTAGAGATGAAATAAATAAAACTAAGGAAGAATATAGTGCAATCTTACATCATAAGACTATGATTTCCTTAGAGAATGCAATTCCTATAGTTATGTCAAGAATCTAAATGGCAATGTGCAGATCTGCTCTGAGCTACAACAGAATGGCATTAAATATACTGATCCCTAGGATATTACCAATATCCTGGCAGATTGATTTAGTGCCAACTTCACCCCCCTCTCACCCCCTAAAGGGCCATTCTCAATACCAAAAGATTGCCAAATTCTGATAATCACGGCCACACAGGTAGAAACCGCACTCTCCAAAGCTAAGAATACAGCATCCATGGGGCCAGATGACATCCCAGGCTGTGTACTACATGAACTACTAAATGAACTGGCACCTCACCTAAGTGTCATGTTTAATCATAGCCTCACCTCAGGCTTCGTGCCCACTGAGTGGCGCACAGCTACAGTTATCCCGCTCCACAAGGGAGGATCTGCCTTGGATCCCGGGAATTACCTTCCCTTCAGTCTGACAAGCCTGATCTGCAAGGGCATGGAACTCATTACCATGGAACTTATAAACAAAGACATTGGCAACCTTCAAACACTGGACCCCACCCAGTTTGGGTTTGTGAAGGGACGATCTTGTCTCCTAAATCTGATTGACTTCTTTGAATCAGTCTCCAGAGCTGTGGACAAGGGTAAGGTGGTCCACACAGCCTATCTGGACCTTGCCAAGGCCTTCGATACCATCCCCCACTCTGGAATCATAGATAAACTTACTAAGCTGGGCATAAATCCCTACATCACTTGATGGGTTGCCAACTGGCTTACTGACAGATCCAAGACTATAAAAGTAGCCGACTCCAAATCCAGCTCCAGACAAGTGACAAGTGGAGTACCTCAGGGTTTAGTCCTGGGACCACTCTTGTTTGGCATCTACTTCTCTGAAGTACAGACCAACACTAAGGGACTCTGGCTAACAAAGTTTGCAGATGACTGCAAACTGGGAGCCATTATTGAATCCCCAAATGATGTGGATATTCTACAAAAAGGCCTTACAGAAACAGATGCCTGGTGCCAGAGCCATGGGCTCAAGCTTAATGCCAAGAAATGTATAGTTATCCCCTTTGGAAAAAAACATGTACCCATGAATTACCACATAGGTGGCAAGATGCTAAACATCGAAAGTGTGATGAGAGACTTAGGGACACAGCTGGACAGTGGTCTCACTTTCGATAACCACATCGCCACAACAGTCAGAAAATCCTTCTATGTGGCACACGTCATCACTAAGGGCTTTTCATCCAGAAAAAAGGAGGTCATTGTCCCACTGTACTCATCCCTCATTAGACCCATTATAGAGTATAATGCCCCATTTGGTATGTACCTCACAAGTCATATGCAACATCTGGAAAGGCCACAGAAATACCTCACTAAAAGAAATACATGCCTAAAGCAGATGCCATATGCTGACAGTCTAAAAAACTCCAACTATACTCTGTGGTATATCGTCTACTCAGAGGTGATCTCTGCTTAACATACAAGGTCGTGTCAAACCCTGAGCTGTTGGACATGCTCCACTTAAAGAAATCCCAATCCCTCAGAGTCACACACTCCAGGGATCTAAACCTTGTCATCACAATTAACAAAACATGCTGGAGGGATAGGTTCCTGACCCAGAGACTCCCCAGACTCTGGAATAGACTGCCCATACATGTCAAGCAGAGCGCCACTTTGGCCATCTTCAAAAGGAACCTTGATGATTGGATGGGAGATAGGAAATTCACCCCGGGGATCATGTCAGTCCCCCTGCTAGACAGGGGCCCAGAGAAGTAAATATTGTGGGAAGAAATAACCAGGGAATTGTTATGGCTAGGCTTACATAGGCTCTAGGGCCGATAGCCTAGTACCAACCTATGAACCTAAGAAATTTAAATTCCTAGCCTATTCAATAAACCCAAAACATTTAACTAATCTTGCAAATAAAACAAAAAGAATCAACAAACATAATCATATTAAAGAAATATATTTGTCTAGAAAAAAGAAAAAGGTTTATAATATACATGACATAATTGATGAATTTAGACATCATTTTCACACAATAAATCAAACATCTCAGATCATTCAACCATTAGATAAGATAAAACAATACATTAAAAAAACCTGTATGTCACACTCAACAAACAACAGTCAGAAATCATAGATAAACAGATATCTTTACCGGACATACAAACTCAAATTAACAAACTTAAACAGAACAAAGCACCAGGCAATGATGGCATCATACCTGAATTGTATAAAATCATGCCTAAAACAGCTATTTCTTTACTACATAATGTATTCCATAAAGCCCAGAATGACATTATTTTGCCCCCATCCTGGAAATATACTTTTATTTCGCCCATTCTTAAATCTAGTAAGGACCCTAAATTATGTACGTCATATAGGTCCATAACTCTTTTAAATATTGATTACAAAATGTTTATGAACATCTATGCTGATAAACTAAAAAAATTCTTACCCCAGTTAATTAATGATGACCAAACAGGTTTTGTAACTAATAGAAGTACATATGATAACATCAAACGGTCTCTTATTTGAATTGATTATTCATACAGAAAGAAAAAAAACTTGTCTCTGGTTAGTCTTGACATTAATTCAGCATTCGATTCAGTACATTGGGATTATCTATTCACATTATTACAATGTTTAAACTTTTCAGATAATTTTATTAATTTACGATTACACCTTTATAAAGGCACTCTGGCTTATATCAAAATTGGATCATACACATCGACTCAAATACCCATCACTAAAGGAACAAAACAAGGCTGTCCCATATCTCCCTTATTGCTTGTTCTCATAATGGAACCATGGGATAAAGATATACGAGGAAATAAAAACATAGAAGGTTTGGAAATTAATGACAAAATAACTTCTAAAATTCAGTTATTTGCTGATGATGTGCTCATCACTACTAAAGGAGATAATTATTTCATAACAGCCTTATCTGAAGCTGTTAACACATTTCAGTTTATATCTGGACTGACATTCAATGATAATAAAACTAAGATCCTACCTATCTATTTAAACAATAATAAGATAAACATTAACAAAGACACTAACAAATACATTACAGATAAAATTACATATTTAGGCATCATTCTTGCTAAAGATATTAAATTAATCACAAAACTAAATTATAATAGATGTTATGTAAATATTCAAACTCTATTAACAAAATGGAATACAATTATATTTACAACTGAGGAAAGGTTAACTATCATTAAAATGATAATCCTTCCTAAAATTCTCTATATTATACAATCGATTTTAATGCTTCCCAGTAAAGTTTTCATTAATAAGATCAATTCTCTGTTATTAAAGTTTTTTTGGTTTCCCAGGAAACCTAGAATAGCACTCAAACATCACCTTCATAGTTGGAACAAAGGGGGCATAGCCTTTCCTGATTTGAACCTTTATTCTAATGCAGCTATTATTAGGTCCACAGCACAACTTTTAGATACACCATATCAGGCCAAATGGAAAATATTCTGGGAATCCTCAGCTATACTATTAATATTGAAACCACAGCCATACAAATTAGAATTAATAAATAACCCAATATTATGTATACTTAAAGATTCCTCCCTGGTCAACCTCAGTAAGAAGCTGAGATCCCTCATAAAATCCTCCAAAGCTAGTTATGAAAACAAAATTGCCACTGACTCTAAAGACAACCACAAAGCATTCTATAGCTATGTCACTAATCTCAATGGTAACACTTAGATCTGCTCTGAGTTACAGCACAATGGCACGAAATATACAGAACCAACTGATATTGCCAACATCCTGGCAGATAGGTTCAGTGCTAACTTTACCCCCTCTCACCCCCTAGAGGGCCCATCTCTATACCGGAAGAATACAAAGTTCCTGTAATCACAGCTGCACAGATAAAAAACACACTCTCCAAAGCCAAGAACACAGCATCCATGGGACCTGACAATATCCCAGGCTGCATTCTACATGAACTACAGAATGAACTGGCACCCTACCTAAGTACCATGTTCAATCATAGCCTCACCTCAGGCTTTGTGCCCACTGAATGGTGCACCAGGACGGTTATCCCACTCCACAAAGGAGGAGCCATGATGGACCCCGGGAACTACCACCTCATTAGCCTGACGAGTCTGGTCTGCAAGGCCATGGAACGTATCATCATGAAACTCATAAACAAAGACATTGGTAATCTCCAAACTCTGGACCCTACCCAGCTCATGTTTGTAAAAGGCAGATCATGTCTCCTAAACCTGATTGACATCTTTGAAGCAGTCACCAAAGCCATATATGAGGGTAAGGTGGTTCACACAGTTTATCTAGATCTCGCCAAGGCTTTCAACACCATCCCCCACTCTGGAATTATAGATAAGCTCACTAAACTAGGTATAAATCCCTACATCACAAGATGGGTTGCCAACTGGCTCATGGACATAACTCACACTGTGAAAGTAGCAGACTCCAAATCTGACTTCAGACCAGTGACAAGTGGAGTACCACATGGTTCAGTCCTAGGTCCTCTCCTGTTTGGTATCTACTTCTATGAAGAACAGGCTAACACAGAAGGTCTTTGGCTAACAAAGTTTGCAGATGACTGCAAACTAGGAGCCATAATCAAAACTCCTAACGATGTGGACATACTACAAAAGGGCCTCCCTGAGACAGATGCTTGGAGTCAAAGCCATGGCCTGAAGCTCAATGCCAAAACGGATATTGTCATCCCCTTTGGTAAAAACTCTGTACCCATGAGCTACTACATAAGTGGCAGTCTACTTAACGCTGAAAGTGTGATAAGAGACCTCGGGACACAGGTGGACAGTAATCCCTCCTTTGATAATCACATCGCCACAGTGGTCAGGAAATCCTTCTACGTGGCTCACCTCATCACAATGGGTTTCTCATCCAGAAAAAAAGAGGTCATTGTTCCCCTCTACTCATCACTCATTAGACCCATTATAGAGTACAATGCCCCTTTTGCTATGTACCTCACAAGACATTTACAACAACTGGAAAGGCCACAGAAATACCTCACAAAGAGGATTACTGGCCTCAAACAGATGCCCTACACAGACCTTCTCAAAACACTCCAGCTTTACTCTGTCACATATTGCCTACTCATAGGTTCATAGGTTCATAGGTTCATACTAGGCTATCTGCCCTAGGGCATTTATAAGCCTAGCCAGAGTGTGTTTGGCTTTCGCCACCCATTTTAAATTAATTTTGCTAGGCCCTTTTTCGAGGTTAGTATACTGTGCCTCTGTCTAACAGTGACACAAAAGTGATACCTGGGGTAAACCTACGATCTCCCATCCACTCATCAAGATTCCTCTTGAAGAGAGTCAATGAGGGACTCTGCCTAACCTGGACTGGGATTTTATTCCAGAGTGAAGGGAGCCTCTGGGTTATGAATCTGTCCCTCCAGCATGTCCTATTTATTTCAGTGCTGAGGTTCAAGTCTCTCGAGCGTAGCTCGATGGGATTTGGATTTTCTGAGGTGCAGCATGTCCATTAATTCCGGGTTGGACATGGCTTTATACGTCAGGCACAGATCGCCTCTGAGCAGGTGGTATGCCACTGAGTAGAGCTGGAGTTTCTTTAACCGGGCAGCATATGGCATCTGTTTGAGCCCTTTGATCCTTTTGGTGAGGTACTTTTGGGGTCTTTCCAGTTGCTGCAGGTGTCTGGTAAGGTACATCCAAAAAGAGGCATTGTACTCAATTATGGGCCTGATGAGAGATGAGTAAAGAGGCATGATGACCTTCTTGATCTAGATGTGAATCCCTTCATGATTAGGTGGGCTATATAAAATGTTTTTCTAACCACTTTGGCCACGTGGTTGTCAAATGAGAGATTGCTATCAACTTGGGTCCCTAATTACTTCTTCTGTACTTAATGGATTACCACCTATGTGGTAATTTGTGGGCACTTTGTTTTTGCCAAAGGGGATGACTATACACTTTTTGGCATTTAGCTTGAGGCCATGGCTCTGGCACCAGTTGTCTGTTTCTATGAGGCCCTTTTGGAGGATGCTTGTGTTGGCTGGAGAGTCGATTATGGTGCCCAGTTTGCAGTCATCTGCGAACTTGTCAGCCACAGTCCTTCCATGTTGGCCTATACCTCCGAGAAATATATACCGAACAAGAGAGGTCCCAGGACTGAGCCTTGTGGGGCACCACTTGTAACTGGTTTGGAGTCTGACATGGCTCCAGCAATTCTAACCATGTGGGTTCTGTCCTTGAGCCAGTTTGCAACCCATCTAGTGACATAAGGGTTTATATTTAAGCTGGTGAGCTTATCTATAATGCCCGAGTGGTGTATTGTATCGAAGGCTTTTGCGAGGTCCAGGTAGGCTGTGTGGACCACCTTCCCCTCGTCAATGGCCTTGGTGACTGTTTCAAAGAAATCAATCAGGTTTAAGAGGCAGGATCTGCCCTTAACAAAGCCGAACTGGGTAGGATCCAGTGTCTGTAGGTCCCCAATATCTTTATTTATGAGGTCCATGATGATCCTTTCCATAGCTTTGCAGACCAAGCTAGTCAGGCTTATGGGGCGATAGTTTCCAGGATCCATTGAGGCACCACCTTTGTGGAGAGGGACCACTGTTACTGCACGCCACTCTTTGAGTACATATCCTGTAGTAAGGCTAAGATTGAACAGTAGTTTTATGTTTGGGTTTAGCTCTTCTTGGAGTTCATGTAGGATGCAGCCCGGGACACCGTCTGGTCCCATTGATGCTGTATTTTTTGCTTTGGAGAGGGCAGCTCTTACCTGAGCATCTGGTGGGCAGCACTCTGCTGAGATAGATATTTGCCCTTTCGGTGGGGAGGTGGGGGGAGAAGTTTGCGCTGAACCAGTCAGCTAGGATGTTGGCAATGTCTGTGGGTTCGGTGTATTTTTTGTCATTTTGGACTAATTCTGAGCATATCTGGGAATTCCTACCCAGGTTCCTAACATAACTAAAGAAAGCCTAGTGATTATCCTTAGTGTCCTGTGCAATTTTTCTCTCGAAGCTGGCCTTAGATGATTTTATGAGTGCCCATAGTTTTTTGCTAATACTGATCAGAGATGCCTTCCCTTTTTGGGATTTTGCTCTATCATGTAGTAGCTTCCTCCTTCTATTGTATAGTTTGTTTATGGCTGGGGTCCACCAGACAGGACGTCTGCCTTTGGAGGATTGGGTCTTGGTTTTATTTGGGATTGCATGATCCATGCATTCCTGAAGGTGTTCATAGAATGCGTTTATAAAGGATTCTGCGGTCTGGGCCATATTTTCCACAGGCCCAGGGGCTTTGAAGGATTCCACCTCTGTTTTGAGGTGTGTGAAATTTGCTTTAGAGAAGTTTTGCACTGTGGTTTTCTGGGCAGGGGGTGGAGTCGGGATGTGAATATCCAGTGAGATTAGTTTATGGTCTGATCTTACCAGTGAGGGATACACTTCTGGTCTGGAGCATAGAGTCCCCATGTTGGTGATGATCAGGTCCAGTATGTTCTCCCCTCTTGTGGGAGTGGTAACAAGTTGTTCCATAGCATTTGAGTTTATAAATTCTAGGAACCTTTGGGCTAGGGTGTTGGAGCTAGAGTAATGCTCCCAGTCTTTGTTTGGGTAGTTGAAGTCACCCAATATAATGGTGTTTGGAGAGACCTTCATATTTTCCAGTGTTCTCAGGAAAGCCGAGTGGGGTTCCTGGGTTTGGGAGGGTGGTCTGTAGCAGGCTATAAACTGGAAGGCAGTTTTACCCACTGTTAGTTGCACATGGATAGTCTCTGATGCTTCGTGCTGTGCCACCAACCTGGAGGTGTGGGTATCTTTGACGAATATTGATACTCCCCCTCCTTTTGTGGTTCGGTCCAAGTTTTGGGGCTGAAAAGCATGGTATGAGGTATAACCTGGTAGTGCTTGGGTGCTCTCGGGAGCCTTGAACCAGGTTTCTTTTACTGCACAGATATCAATGTTTTCCATGCTAAGGGGAGTTTCAAGTGCGTGCTTCTTGAGGTTTAGAATTCTGGCGTTGAGTAACATTACTCTTAGTTTCTTATCCCTTGTGATACCTATGGAGGTGTGTTTGTCTTTTGAGCCTTGCCTAAAAAAGGCATTATGGGGGTAGGAAGAGCCTTTGCCAATATCTGAAAGCCCAGGGGTGACAGGTGCAAGCCGTCCCTAGCGAAGCATCGTGGCATGTCAAGCATGTCATCCCAGGCTGACAGGCATTGTATCCCCTTTGAATGATACCAATACTTAAGCCAATTGTTGAAATTGATCATCTTGTCTTCATATTGTGGCATTATTCTTGGTGAGGGTAAGATGCTACTCAAGGTCAGGGTCATACCGGCCTGGGCTACATGCTCAGAGAGCTCCTCAGTGTCTCTACTCAGAGGCGATCTCTGCCTAACATTCAAAGCTATGTCAAACCCAGAGCTGTTGGACATGCTCCACTTAAAGAAATCCCAATCCCTCTGAACTACACGCTCTAGGGACCTAAACCTTGTCACCACAATAAACAGAACATGCTGGTGGCATAGATTCCTGTCCCAGAAATTTCCCATACTCTGGAACAAACTATCTATCTATATCAAACAAAGCTCCTCATTAGCACTCTTCAAGAAAAATCTTGATGATTGATTGGGAAATAGGAAATTCACCCCAGGGATCACTTCTGTGGCTCTGCTCGACAGGGGCACAGGAAAATAATTTTCTTGGGTGGTGAAAGCCAGGGTACCTTTTTGGCTAGGCTTATATAGGCCCTAGGGCTAATAGCCTAGTACCTACCTATGAACCTATGAACTTCATGTTACACAGCATATCCAAACATTCATTTCGCTACTTACAAAACATACTAATACATTTTAGAAACTTTATATTTAAACACACTATGTACAAGGAACTTTTTTTACAATTTTCCCGATAGCCTTTACTCAAGAATCCTTACACTCCTCAGATATAGATAAAATTACCTCGCTTAAACAAAAATGTCTTTTGTATTGGTTTCAACTTATTACAGATGATAGGGTGAAGGATGTAGATCAGATAATAAGTGAATATCAATTAAACAACTCCCTATGGCTTAACATACAATCCCTCAGACTATTCTTACAAAATAAGATGGACCCGATCACTTCTGCTAATAAACAGGTCACTAGTATACTGCTAGATTTCTTTAATTCAGTTATTCAACATAAACAAACTTATTCAGACAACATGGCATTTATATACAGACTTATCAGAGAAGAAACATATTGTTGTCCTGCTAATTTCTGGAACCATTTTTATACAGTTAATAACACACTTCCAAGGGATCTAGATAAACAAATAAATTAGAATCTGCAGGGAAAACAACACTTTCACTTAAATGGAAAATATATTCCTGGAGATTTTTATACAGATCCTTCTACACTCCTCAACTATTGAACAAAATTAATGGTAAACTAAATATTTGCAACAGATGTAAGTCTAACACAAACATTGACTGGAACCATATGTTTTATGACTGCCCTGATTTAAGTGTATTTTGGGAAAACATTCACAGATAATTTTATTTTGACCAAATCATTAATACTCTTCAATACACCCATAACTGGTTGTGTAAAAAAAGTTAAACATTCCTTACTTTGGCCAATAATGGCAGTCTCCAGGAAAACTATAACAAGAAACTGGATATCTGAATTCCCTCCTTCCTGTAATGATTTTAAGAAAATTCTAATGGAAGTTTGTCAATTTCAGATTGCAACTATGACATCTAGAACATCTAGAAAAACATAACTATCATATATGGGTTAATCTACAGAATTTGTTGAAAAGAGAGTGACAATGATATTATATAAATCAAATTTCAACCTCTCTACTTGTTATATATATGGAATAATCAAATATTAGGCAACTTAATGATATTCAATGGATGTCTTTGTATATAGTTTTAGTAAGTTCACTTTATTTGTTAAACATTGTTGTGAATGCTTATGTGAACACTTTTTGAATTGTAAACATCTTTATGTTAAAAGAACATGTAATTGTTTATATTTATTTCTTTAAAATCAATAAAATTGTTTTTTTAAAAAAAGAACTGCTGTTAGCATTAGTAGTGACTGTGTTCCAGTTCTAATGCAGTATTTAACAAAGGAGATAGTGAGAGGTTTTTTTTTCATATATTGAGTGCATTTACTTTAATCCATTTAAATTATTTGTAATGTTGACTGCTGCTTTCTCCTGACTGGTCTAGCTGTTTTTTCATTACTTACGTCAGAACACACTCTCATGACATGACTGTGTGCACAAGTGGTAGATCTGGTGCAACTCAGAAGAAAACAAAAAGAGAAAAGCATTTTATTACAATGAAGCTTAGTAAATGCTTTTATTCGACTATACATTTTTTCTGTGTTGTGTTATTAAATATTCAGAGTACAAGCCAGGGCCAGCCTTAGGTGAAGTGGTGTCCTAGGTGAAGGGGCTCAGTGGTGACTCCACCACAGCACACTGTCTCTCTCATACACACACACACGCGCGCACACACACATACACACACACACACACACACACACACACACACACACACACACACACACACACACACACATGCACACACATCCCCCACAGACTTTATTCCTTCCCCATTTACCCCTTCATTCATTGAACCCTCAGATTATCCATATTGCTTTTCCTTCTTTTTTCACAGATTTTGTATTACTGTTCATTTTCTTCCAGCATCATTTTAGCAAACTGTAACTATGGAGGAAATAAATTAATTAAGCCATGGGATTTGGGCCTTGCACTCCCATAAGCCTTGGGGCCTGGATGTTTTGAGGTATAATTTAGAGTTTTTTCCTCAACATTTTTGATACAAAGATGGCCTGAAATGAAAGCATGACTAAGGAATGAATTTCTTGTTCTTCAACTTCGCTTTTCCAGCATTCTTTTAATATAGGCTAACTGGTAAGAGTACACTACAACAACTGTGGAATAAATAATCATATTACACTGGGGTACTGCAGGTCACTAGGCCCCTGGAAATCATAAGGTTAAAGATACTGTGGGTGGGGGAGGGGATTTTAGCGCTATTTTCCACCTTTTTGATCCAATGACTTTTTTTATGTGTTCCGGACAATCTACTTAGTCTTTGTCTAGTTTTTATATCTTCATTCTTTTGTCTTTGTGTTTATTATACATTTCAGCTTCAGTTTAACATTATAGCAACAAACACTTTTAATTTGTTATAGCAGATAAATCTCAGTGTACTACTAAAAATTATATTTATGTCTTTCAGGTTGTAGATCTTATTATGCATCCTCAACAACATAATTAATCTTTGTTCCTTGTTTTTTATGTCTTTGTTTTCTATGGTATATTTTAAGTTTTAATTTAATTTGTTATAGTAACAGCTTTTTTACTGTATTTCATGTCTCCGATGTAAGTATAGCATTGTGGCATAGATAAATAAATGAATAGATGGCAGGAATCACTTCTTCATTTCTTCTCTGCTCTCAAGGTGAAATTCTTGATATACATGTCTCAAATAAATAATATATTAGTTGGGATTGGAGACACAGTCATAAGCAAGCAATAATGCCTGAAAAGGGGCTATCTGTTAAATCATTTCACATTTGCTTTTTATTAGTATATACATTTTTTTATATTTTTGATTTAAAATATTTCTTCTGCTTAATGTTTCAAAGGTGCTGTAGCTTATGTAATTGTTAAACAAAGTATTTTACATCCACAGTATAAGCTATAGAAGTATTTAATGTCACCTCATGTACACACACACACACACACACACACACACACACACACACACACACACACACACACACACACACACGCGCGTGTACAAACACAAATGTGCCAAGAAATTACTGCCACTTTCTTGGCAGAATACAAATTACTTGTCATTGTGATCAAATAAAAAAAAATACCCATAAAGTACAACCCCCCCTCCCCCAACTGTCCCTGATTTTGCAGAATGTCCCTGGTTTATCTCCTTTATTTTCTGAGAAATCTTTGAGGTTTACATTTTAATCAATAAATCTAGACATTACTGTGTCATTCATTTTATTATTCAGATAATACATGTTGATGAAAAAGTTTTTTTCAGATTCCAACCCTTGAGGAAAGAAGATGAAAGGTATGGTCTCTCCCTCTGTCTTTCATTCAAACACACTCTCACTTTGTCTATATCTCTTGTCTCTTTCTTACAGACACACAAGCACACGCACGCACACACACACACACACACACACACACACACACACACACACACACACACACACACACACGTACAACATAACATGCACTCACGCACACACAATCTCTCTCACTCAACTGCATTTTGTTTTTCTTTATTTTTTTCTCCTCACTAAATGTGGCTTTTTAAACCAGACAGTGAGTGGTAAGTAAAATGGCAGCCCTTGTAACTGCTACTGCAATTAGTTTTGCTAGTTGTGTTTTTTTCTTTACTTTATTATTATTTTTTTTTCCATTCACTAAACAGCAAATCCACATTTGGTGAGTATAAGAGATGATGCCTATTTGCTTTTTTTTCAGTCCTGCTTGATAGCAAGTTAATATACTGTTGTGAAGTGGTAGACATCTGTTTTAACTAGGCTTTACCTGCACATTGGCACCATGTTAGAGAATGTTTGTTTTCCAATCGGGTGAACGATATATTTTAAGCCCATTGTCTAATCCCTACATAATCTGTTGCCACCAACTCAAAACTTGGTATTATAATAATGCAGTGGTAAAACTGTCTTGGCCATGTAACTTTAGCACTGAGAGGGAAGACAAAATGTTTGTGTTGCTTGGAGTCAAAAGCAAACATTTCAGTGTAGGAGAACTGACTATGAACATGATATATTTCTTCTGCTTCTTTGGGGACAGAGATTCAGGGAGAAACTTTTGTGAGACCTCTGTTTATTTAATTTCTATTTCTTTAAAATGTTTAAATCTTGAGCAAGTTAGTTCTAGCTTAAGACAAGAGAACACTTTATAGTGCCAGGAAAGTTTAAGTATAATTGCTGCTGCAAGACCCAGCTGTGGGGATGAGTTGGTTGTTTAGAACTCTTACAAGAAATTAATAAGGCAACAAGATTTGTAAGTTCTGTGTATGTTTTTATTATTGACTGTCTTCAAACTTCTAGCTTATTTGTAGTTAAGCAAATTCAGCAAGTTTAACCTTATTCCTCACATAGCACAAGGAGTCCCAAAGTCACAGGTGCTGAGCCCGTAAGGCAGGCATCTATCAACCAAACATTCTTGTTATAGGTGACTCCATCGTAAGACATACAGATGTGCCTCTTACCAGGTTGAGTGAGGAAAATGTAAGGGTTAGTTGCTTGTTTGGTGCTGGATCTGTCAGATCATGCATGCACTCAATTCCTTGAACAGAAAGAACCAGTATGACTCTGTCATATCTGTGTCAATGACTTGTGGTGTTCCTCCCTGGATTATATAAACAGAGACATGCTGGAGCTCACAGACCATGTGTCCAAGGCAGGCATGAGCCTAGCATTGAGCAGCATTCTACCTTTTCTAGGGATGATGCCATGATATGAACAAAAAAATAGTTGACTTCGATAATCAGCTTAGTTTTTGGTGCCAATCAAAGGGAGTCCAATATTTGTCAGCCTGGGAGGATATGATTAACAGACTATGCTGCTTTGCCGAGGATGGCCTGCATTTGTCCTTTCTAGGGTTTCAGTTATTGGCAAAGAAACTGCCCATGCCAATAGTGCCAACATAATGAAACAAATAAACAAAGGAAAATATGAAGGTGTTACTGATCAATGCTAGGACCTTAAACAAGAAACGCCACTCCCTATAAGTTCTTCTCACCCTGGAGGACATTGACATCTGTGTAGAGACTGAGACATGCTTTAAAAATAGCAGAGAATACTCTGGCTGTCCAGGGCAATGACACCTTCCACACATTTAGATTTAGACTAGCCACTACACAGGAGGGATAAAAAGGTTGAAGTAGCTCAATCAACATCTAGAAGAGACTCACGTCAAAGCTGGTAAAGCAGCATGATGCACTATAGATTCTTCTCATCCAAATAACCATTAGAAAGGTTCCATGCCATATAATGGTTTGCTACAGAACTCCATCTATGACTCAAGACAGCCACAATGCCTATTTACAGGAACTAGAACCACTCAGTATTAACCCCAATATTATTTTCCTAGATGATCTAAACTATCCAACTATAGCCTGGGAGATCAACACCATAACACAGAGATTCCTGGACTTTGTCAATACAAATGCCCTAGAACAATTAGTCAGAGTATCCACTGGGGGAATAACATCTTGTCCTTACTAATATGGGAATGTCTTGCACTGTTCCTTGTGTATCTTCTGCACTTCATAGGTTTGACCATGAAGAAGCCTCCTTTGAAATAAAATTGAAATCAGCGATCCCTTCCACCCTAGGTACTTTAAGAAATCTCTTTAAGACAAACTACCTACTCCAAACTGTTACATTGACAAGCATCAAATTCCCACCAAACCAAATTAACTCCACTGAATCTGCAGAAACATACACCACCACACTATACCAGCAAGTAAACAGCTGCATAGATGCAGCTGTACCATACGAACAAGTGCTGTGCAAACCCCAAACACAAGTCTACATAGTGGAACCATAATACTAATATTACAAGCTTTTCTAATAAAAGGAAAATAATTTTGACCAAAAGTTAGAAGGGTAATTCATAGAAATGCTAGATCTCTTGTCACTGAAATAAACAAACAATTCTGGAGCTTAATAAAATTTGCCAAAACCAAGTATGAGGCTAAAATAGCTACCCAAGTCAAAGACAATTACAATGTATTTTTTAGTTTGTTTATAATCTCAAAAGCACAATGCAGCAATGTGCTGAGCTGATAGTGAAAGATGTTATCTACACTGAATCTGAAGGTATGGTGAACTTTTGGGCTGATAAATTTAGCTCTAACTTTACCCAACTCTCCCCTCCATCTGTCCCTCAGTATATGCCTAAAACTGGCTAGCTTCCAGGTATCACATAAGACCAAGTCCTAAAAGTACTATAAAAAGCTAAAAATACTGCATTGATGAGTCCTAACAATATCCCTGGACACATCTTAAATAGCATGAAACATGATTTAGCCAAACCCCTAACAATACTGTTCAGTCTTAGCCACTATGCAGTTTTGTACTAAGCGAATGGAGAGCGAGTACAGTCATTTCCCTGCATAAAGGATAACCAGACCCAAGAAATGTCTCATCCTGTTATTATCATCTATTTCTTCCTTTGCTATTCTACCTCTACTCAGTTTTCACTTTAAAGTCCACTACCTCTGTGTTGGACTTATTCTACCCAAGATAGAAATAATGAACCTCTCTCCTGTAGCTCTGAGTTACTACCCCTCAACTAATTTTCTCCCAACTCTGTTCTCTTTAAACTAGTCTCTCCTGCTGCTCCTTACTTAAAACTTTGTTCTGGAATCTTCCTTATCCTTCTGAATACTTCCTTCCCACAGAGATTGCAAAAAAAAGGGGGGTGTTTTATTTTGTTCTACTTTCTTATATCGCATATGCTTATTTACCTTGTAGCACATAGTTTTGTATGACTAGTATCTTTAATTGAAGTTTAATGTTTTGAAACTGAATTTTTAATGTGCTGTTTGTTTTATGTGGAGCTTTTCTCCCTGGGCCTCTACTGAAAATGGACATATATCCAGTTAGACTAGACCGGTCAACAAATGTAAAATAAATAAATAAATAAATTACAGACCTATAAGACTGATCAGTCTCATATGCAAAGCCATGCAAAGACTTATCATTGAACTAATCAGGCAGGACATAGGGAACCTCCAAATAGTGGACCTATTTCAGTTTGAATTTTTCAAAGGCAGGTTGTGCTTGCTCAACCTGGAAGATTTTTTTGAAAAGGTCATCAAAGTAATGGATGAAGGCAAAACAGTATACCTCAACCTTGCCAAAGGTTTTGACGCAATTTACCACTCCAACCAAGGGGTTGGGAGAGTGGCCTAATGGTTAAGGTGCTTGCCTTACAAACACAAGCTGCAGGGTTTGAGCCTCACAAGGGATAATTGGCTAGGCTTAAAATGGCTCACAAGGGCAGTTAGCTTAGTATGAACCTATGAACCTCAGGCATAGTAGAAAAGTTAAATAAATTGGGAGTAAACCCCTACAACACCTGCTGGATTATCAATGGCTCACAGGGAGGGCACAGGAAATCAAAATAGTGGAAGTTAACTTCACAAAGAGACCAGTCACCAGTGGAGTCCCCAGGGGTTATATGCTGGGACTTCTCCTGTTTGGCATCTACTTTTTTGAAGTAAAAGACAATAGCAAAGGGTTTTGGCTAACTAAGTTTGCAGATGACCGCAAGCTAGGAGCAGTCATTGAATCCCCAAATGAATTAGCCATCCTGTAGGAAAGTTTGTCCCAAATTAATAACTGGTGCCAAAATCATGGACCCGAATCCCATAAAATGCATTGTATCCTGTGGCATGTCATTTACCCCAGGGAACAACCAAATTGACAATAAACCACTAAACGTTGGCTCAGTTGTTCGGAATTTGAGAAGTTATGTGAACAATGACCTAACTTTCGACTAACGTGTTCATTGTTGTAAGAAAGTCCTTTTATATTGCACAGCTTATAAGTAAAAAAGGGATTATATCTAGATCTAGGGATGTCATTATCCCCCTTTATGCAGCCCTCATTAGGCCAATCATTGAATATAATGCCCCCTTTAGCATTCAACAACCCAGTACTCACAGAGATATCTTACTAATAGGATACAATGCCTAAATAACATACTCTACATGGACTGACTCAGAGCCCTGTCACTGTATTTGGTATACTATAGAGTGGTTTGGGGTGACCTGTGTCTGGCATACAAGGCATCCTCTGACCCAGTACTGATGAATTTACTGCACATCAGCAAGTCAAATAGCATCAGAAATATTCATTGTAGGAATCTAAACCTCTTCTGCAATATCAACAGAACTGTTTGGAGGGACAGGTATATCTAGTAGAGGATACTGCTGCTCTGGAACAGACTCCTCATCCACATAAAACAAATTTATCCCTGTCTGTATACAAGTGCAACTTGGATCTATGGATGGGAAGCATAAAAATTACCCCAGGACTGCCCCTGTACTACAGTGGACACAGGCAGCTCCTAAATATTTTATCCTATGCATGTGTACCTTTAATTTATCTATAATAGGATCCCAGTTATTCTCATAGGGGTAATATATAATTATCGATCATGGAATGGGTAAAACCAGTCTATGACAAAATTGGATAGGTTAATTCCAGCATAAAATGTTAAATTGGTTAGGCTTAAAATGGCCTGCAAGGGCCGCTAGCCTAGTACTTACCTATGAGATTATGAACCTATGAGTACTGAAGGGTGATGGTCTCTTTGGAGTAATCAGTGACTTACATCCTGTACTTGAAGGGTCAGAAGTGTCTGGAGAGAGTTTAAAGGACACTGAGACTGTGGTATAGTCTTTTAAACAATTACAATTTAATGCTGGGTGTTGGGCACAGGCAATAACCTCAGCTTGACTGCTTAGGGTTTTACTGGTCTGAAGGTACACTATAATAAAAAAACAGTTTTTGCAGAGTAAGGTTATGCATTGTTTCAGTAATGCTGGAAGTATGAGGACAGTTGCAATAGTTTGTTGGGCAGGATATCTGAAAGTGCTCCTGGTTAAATTACAAGGTAGGTTGTTTACTGATATGTTATCGAAGCCTTTACTAAATATTTCAGTATGACGGTATATACTAAATATTACAGCAGAGTGATATAATAATAATAATAGTAGTAATAATAGTAAAAGTATATAGTACAGTCTCACTGCAGTGGCCTTTGACAGCATCTTTCAACAGGTAGCCACCCAATAACAAAGAACAGTGCAGTTAACAATTCCCTTAGACACAGTTTTCTTCATCACTGCAAGTGCTTCTTTACCCATAATAAAGAAGACAAGAAGCTGATCTGTCTTTGTCAATTTATACACCCTCTTTTTGTAAAACCTGAACTGAAAATACACGTCAAAGGTATAATTGAATCTCTCTCCCCTGGATTTTATTTTAGAATGGAAAATAGAGATATGAAACCACCTTTGGACAGCAGTGAGTACTAATCCTAAGGGATATTAAGTCCTAATAAAAGATAATAGAGGATTACTTAAAAGTAAGCATATGCAGCCCAGGAAATCCACAGGCAGTGACAATTTCCACAAAAAAATGTCTTCTAGACGTAAGCTTCAGAGGTACCAAGCCAGACAGTTTGAATGGAGGTGGAGAAAGTCTGTCAATCATGAAGTTTAAACCTACTGAAATGTGGTTGAAGCTGCAATGACTCTTAAAGAGCTGCTTAACCAAACAAACAGTGGTGGGCCAGTTTTGAAATGTGTAGGGATGCCATAAACATGCACATTCACTGTGGTATGCCTGGGAGACCTAAACCGAATGAATGCTTGAAACAGGTCAGAATCTCCTGCAAACTAGACAACTATTGCGGTATAGAATATTTCTTAAGCTAAATCAAAATTATCTTCTACTTAGCAGAACATGGTTAATGAGTGAAAGGGTTCTGAGACTCCCACAAGGAGAACTGTGAAAGTAAAAGATCTAATGGATTGACAATACTTTGATTTGGAGCTGGTTTTGGCCTAACTCAGGTTGATTTCCTTAACTGCACTGCCAGGGATCAAAGAACCAGAAACCACACTTTTCTTGACAACCATAGCATATATCTTTCTTTCTGAATTTCTTTTTATGGTATGGAACTAGAGAAAAGGGGGGTGTATTGCATATAGGAATCTTAGCCAATGTGGGAGGGAGAATGCATTTACCATTGACTCACCCTTGCTGCGCTGAACAGAACAGGAACACATTCAGTTTTGTGGTGAGCAGGTTACTCTCTTTGTGCCTCATTTCTGGAAAGTCCTGTGTATGTAAGATTCCCTTATCCTCAACTACAAGGCTGTAGTTGCCATCGAAGGAGTCCACAGGTATCTTGTGAGAAGCTATATGAATAGCCTCCCGTGTCTATAGTCACTTCTACACATTCATCTTCTTTTTGCACAATGGCAGAATGTTGTGCAAATCTGCTGTTTCACATATGATCTGACTGACTAAATGGGGCAGGTGGGTGTTTAATCTGAACTTTAAAGGCAAAGAACCCTATTTTTAACTACAGCTGGTTTAAGTGAATATCTCTTTTCTGGGAATATCACTTTCTCTTAATAAGGGAGGAGTCCTGGTGATCTTCCCAACAGGCTTGTGAAACACCCATTATCATGATCTGTGATTGGCTTTGCAAGCAGAAAGCGATACCACAGTATGATTGGTGGAAATTTATAAAAAAATCTGTCAGGCACCTTTCATAGTTTACTGAAAAAGAACCTTCACAGCAACTGGTAAAATCCAAACAGCTTTATTGTACCACACACTGGTTGAGCGCTTTCTTCCCTACTGGAGAGACTTCTTCAGAACAATTGCAATTTTACAACCCAGCCCTTTTATACAAAAAAAAAACACACACACAATTAAATAATTAATTATCCAAAAGTAGTATCATAGTCTAGTGTCAGGTGTCTGACGCCAGCAGTGTGTCTTGGACAGCATGGTATATTTGTAGACAGCGACACCTCAGTTTGCTGCACTACCCTGCCCTCTTGTTAAGGTGTCCAGGAGGAGCTGAGAGTCTAAACCTGGGCAAAACCTTTCTGATTTTTCCAAGGAAATGGCTACCTAGGATTTCTCTATGATCAGGAAATGACTGGCAAGGAAAAGTGCCCAATTCTGACTTCTACCAGTAATCTGCTTCTCCAGGAACTGCAAGTATTAAAGACAATGAAAAAGGGTCACAAACAGGCATTTCCAAGAGCCAGTCAACCTGATTAAATTGCAAAATATTTCTTCTATTGTAAGATCTCCTGGATTTCTGGTTCTCAGCTCCAAGGTGTGAGGGTCAATGAGGTTCAGTGTTGACCTCTGGTCAGTACCTGCTTGGAATTCTGCATATTCTTTCCTTGTCTACAAGAGTTTCCTTTGGTGACTCTGGTTTTCTTTCACAACTCAAAACATGCAGATTGACTGGATGCACTATATTGCCCATAAATATGTTGCATTTACCTGTGTCTTTTTGGCTTTGGTTGTGGTTGAAGAGGGTCTGACAAGGTTCAATTTATTTACCTTGTTAACAAATAAATTCAATTAAAATACAAATAATTTAATAATCTCACTGTATACTGTTAAATACTTTGTTCTTCTTATTTTTATCTGTCATTAGTATAAAATGATAAGATATGTAGCAAAATAAGGCCAAACTGCAGATACATATTAACATGTTTCTAACTGCTTCAATCAAGCACTTAATGTTCCTATGTTTCAGAACAAAGCAGTATAATAATAAGCTTATCTAGCTCAAAGCATGAACATGTTTCTGGTCTGAAATACAGAAATATATTTTTCCCTGATGGTTTTAAATGTATTCTTGTCTATAAGCTTGTTTTAAATAGTATGTATAGTTTACTAAACAAGTTATTGTTTATTAAAGCAAAATTTGGGTGCTTTAAGTTTGTAGTTTTAAACTTTTTCCAGCAAAGAGTGAAACAAAATGTACTAAGCAATAATGACAGCAAAGCAATTAAAGCAAAATTTGGGTGATTTTAGTTTGTAGTTTTAAACTTTTTTCTAGCAAATAGTGAAACAAAATGTACTAAGCAATGATAACAGTATGCATGTTGGAACATGTCAGCTGTAAAAGACAACTCAAACTGCCGTAGTTATAATCCACCAATGTCTGTACTCATCAATTACAGACATTTGTAATGTGTACACCTCACATACTCTAATGTGATAGAAAATGGCCACTGTAAAGAATTTCAAATTGCTTTACATACATGCACACCAGTTTTGCAAAGTCAGACTAGTGACTGTTTAATATGATCATGACAAAGGGGTCAGTCATTTCATCTACAGACAAACCCAACAATTATAGCCACACTGTTGACTGTGTTTGTTTGTATTTTCGGCTTTTTCCCGGTAAGGGGTCGCCACAGTGGAACTCTGGTCCGCTAATGATTGGCAGTATATTTTTTTTTTACGAAACATCAAGGTGCCAGCTTGACGCCCAACCTTCAATGAAGGCATGCCCATTTATGCACTCATGTCTTTCGAAAGCTACCCCATCGCGGGGAGGACATGCAGACTCCACACAGAAGGCACTCCCAAGCTAAGCCGAGAATCGAAAGGGAGAACCTCTTGCTGTGAGTGCACTTCAGATATTTATTATGTGTCTTTCGGCTTTTTCCAGTTAGGGGTCGCCACAGCGGAACTCTGGTCTGCTAATGATTGGCAATAGATTTTTACGTGCCGAGTTGCCAGCACTGATGCACAACCTTCAACAAAGGTATGCCCATTCATGCATGTCTCCACACAGAAGAAGCTGTAGCTGAGAATCGAACAGGACAGCATCTTACTGTGAGGCGACAATGCTACCGCAGCACCTCCACTGCAGTGCACTTCAGATATCTGATCATAGTAAAAAAATAATAATGATCAGACTAACACATCTCATATCTGAACCTCAGGCATAACAAGGTTACCCACTCTAACTCACCATGGAAAAGATAATTGTTTCATGGAAGAAATGGTGTAGTGTCACATCTGTTTTATTATATAATATATTCATGTAATAAAAATGCAGTACTCAGAGCTTACATTATCTGACATTATACCTAGCACACAGCTCAACAATGACTTTGTACTTATTAAGTCAGGAGTAAAAAGCATCAGTCTTATAAAAGATGCAAACTATGCATGCACACTGTTCCAGTCACTGTCACTGAATGTGATCTGCTTAAGTGCTCTTGGATTAAAGCCTTTGATGTAATTTAGATGGCTTTTTATATGGAAAATAGTAAAGTATATATTGCTTATTACTGCTATGTATATCTTAGATCTGATGAAGCTCTGACAAAGGCAAAAGCAACCATCTCTTGTTTTAATTTAATAATAAAATAACAATACTAGCCTGAATCCTGTTTTCTTAGTTTTAATAATAATGCAAAGTGATCTCTGACACAGATCTTACATAAGATGTTTTAATAATGGTCTTTTTTAATAATATGTATACCATTATCAAGAATAATCATTCCTGTACAAGTATTTCCCCTTTTTTGTTGTGTTCTTCCTTATGAAAAATATGCAGTATCCTTAAAGCTGGAAAACAATATTTCCTCAGTACCAGGTTACTTTGTCAGCTAATAGCTCTATGGGCAAGAGGACAGAATAATCTTAAACGTGTCAATCTTTGTTTGTAAAAGGTACATGTGTGTTTGTTCACAGGTTCTTAGCAAACTTAAGGACAAATGAGACATTTAAAAAGCTGAACCATATCACCCAATGCTTCCAGGAGATTAACAATGTCACCCATTAAGTACACTTTTTCCATGTATCTCTGGTAAAAAATTGTGACCACCCATCCAGTCATCCAGACTGAGTTAAAAGTTACTAGGGAAGTGCTCTGCTTGATGCATAACAGTAGCCTATTCCAGACTTGGGGGATACTTTGGGTTAGGTATCTGTCATGCCATCTGCTCTTGATATGGTAGAACGGGTTTAGTTCTCTAGAATGATTGTTTATTTTACCACTAATTATATTCAAGTGAAGGAGTTCAAAGAGTACTGGGTCATTCAGAGGATAGAAGGCTAACCAGAGATCACCCACCTGAAGTCTGTATCACACTGAGTAGATGGATAAGGCTTTTTGTCTGTCAGAGCAGTTAAAGGTACTGAGACTTGAGATTCCGTTGGTAAGGAAATGCTGAAGTTTTTCAAACTGGTTCAGGTGCTAAGTGAGGTACATACTTAAGGATGCATTATAATGATGTACCAATAAGGGATGAATGAAGTGAGATTCTAACTTCTATGGATCTTGAGAAGCTACCACAAAAGATAAATTGTGCAAGATACAGGATTTTCTATAATATTTAAGCAAGGGTATCATTTTTTCTGAGACATAAGTTCTGATCATGTAGCCCAGGCCGGTATGACCCTGACCTTGAGTAGCATCTTACCCTCACCAAGAATGATGCCACAGTATAAAGACAAAATGATAAATTTTAACAATTGACTAAAGTATTGTTGTCATTCAAAGGGGATCCAGTGTCTGTCAGCCTGGGATGACATGCTCGACAAGCCACATTGCTTCACTAGGGACGGCTTGCACCTGTCACCCCTGGGCTTTCAAATACTGGCTAAGGTGCTTGCCACCCCCATAGTGCCTTTTTTAGGCAAGGCCCAAAAGACAAACCCACCTCCATAGACAACACAAGGAAAAAGAAACTAAGGGTAATGCTGCTCAATGCCAGAAGTTTAAACCTCAAGATGCATGCACTCGAGGCTCTCCTCAGTATGGAGAATATCGATATCTGTGCAGTAACAGAAACCTGGTTCAAGGCTCCCGAGAGCACCCCAGCACTACCAGGTTATACCTCATACCATGCTTTTCGGCCCCAAAACTCGCACCGAACCACAAAAGGAGGGGAAGTATCCATATTCATCAAAGATACCCACACCTCCAGGTTAGTGGCACTGCATGAAGCATCGGAGATAATCCATGTGCAACTAACAGTGGACAAAACTGCCTTTCAGTTTGTAGCCTGCTACAAACCACCCTCCAAACTCAGGAACCCCACTCAGCTTTCCTGAGAACACTGGAGAATATGAAGGTCTCTCCAAACACCATCATATTAGGTGACTTCAACTACCCAAACATAGACTGGGAGCACTACTCAAGCCCCAACACCCTCGCCCAATGGTTCCTAGAATTTATAAACTCAAATGCTATGGAACAACTGGTCACCACTTCCACAAGAGGGGAAAACATATTGGACCTGATCATCACCAACATGGTGACTCTATGTTCCATACCAGAGGTATACCCCTCATTGGTAAGATCTGACCATAAATTAATCTCACTGGACATCCATATCCTGTCCCCACCCCCAGCCAAGGAAATCACTGTGAAGAACTTCTCAAAAGCTAACTTCACACTTCTCAAAACCAAAGTGGAATCCTTCAAAGCTACCGGGCCAGTGGAAAATATGGCCCAAACCGCAGAATCCTTTACAAATGCATTCTATGGACACCTACAGGAATGCATGGATCATGCTATCCCAAATAAAACCAAGACTCACTCCTCCAAAGGCAGGAGACCTGTCTGGTGGACCCCAGCCATAAATAAGCTATACAACAGAAGGAGGAAGCTACTACATGATAGAGCAAAATCTCAAAAAGGGAAGGCATCTCTGATCAGTACTAGCAAGAAACTACGATCCCTCATAAAATCATCTATTGCCAGCTTCGAAAGAAAAATTTCACAAGATGCTAAAGATAATCACAAGGCCTTCTTTAGTTATGTCAGGAACCTGGGTGGCAACTCCCAGATATGCTCTGAGTTAGTTCAAAATGACAAAAAATACACTGAACTCACAGACATTGCCAAAATCCTGGCAGACAGGTTCAGTGCAAACTCCCCCCCCCCCAAAAGAGCAAATGTCTATCCCAACAGAGTGTAGCCTCCCTGACATCACAGATGCACAGGTGAGAGCTGCCCTCTCCAAAGCAAAAAACACAGCATCAGTGGGACCAAACGGTGTCCCGGGCTGTGTCTTACACGAGCTATAAGAAGAACTGAACCCTCACATAAAGTCACTGTTCAGTCTCAGCCTTACTACAGGATATGTACCCAAGGAATGGCATACAGCAACAGTGGTCCCATTCCACAAAGGTGGTGCTACAATGGACCCCAGAAACTATCGCCCTATAAGCCTGACTAGCCTGGTCTGCAAAGCTATGGAGCGTATCATCATGGAACTCATAAACAAAGACATTGGGAACCTCCAAACACTGGATCCTACCCAATTCAGCTTTGTTAAGGGCAGATCTTGCCTCTTGAACCTGGTCAACTTCTTTGAAACAGTCACCAAGGCCATAGATGAAGGGAAGGTAGTCCACACAGCCTACCTGGACCTCGCAAAAGCCTTCGACACAATACCCCACTCGGGCATCATAAATAAGCTCACCAGCTTAAATATCAACCCCTATGTCACAAGATAGGTTGCAAACTGGCTCAGGGATAGAACCCACATGGTCAGAATTGCAGGTGCCATGTCAGACTCTAAACCAGTTACAAGTGGCGTCCCACAGGGCTCAGTCCTGGGACCTCTCTTGTTCGGTATATATTTCTCTGAGGTACAGGCTAACACGGGAAGTCTATGGCTGACCAAGTTCGCAGATGACTGCAAACCGGGTGCCATAATCGACTCGCCGACTGACACAAGCATCCTCCAAAAGGGTCTCACAGAGACGGATAACTGGTGCCAGAGCCATGGCCTAAAGCTAAATGCCAAAAAATGCATAGTCATCCCCTTTGGGAAAAACAAAGTGCCCACAAATTACTACATAGGTGGTAATCCATTAAGTACAGAAGAAGTTATTAGGGATTTGGGGACCCAAGTAGATAGCAATCTCTCCTTTGACAATCACATTGCCAAAGTGGTTAGAAAGACCTTCTATATAGCCCACCTTATCATGAAAGGGTTCACATCTAGATCAAGAGAGGTCATTGTGCCCCTCTACTCATCACTCATCAGGCCCATAATTGAATACAATGCCCCATTTGGGATGTACCTTACCCGACACCTGCAGCAACTGGAAAGACCCCAAAAGTACCTCACCAAGAGGATCAAGGGACTCAAACAGATGCCCTATGCAGTTAGGCTAAAGAAACTCCAGCTCTATTCAGTTGCTTACCGCCTACTCAGAGGCAATCTGTGCCTGACGTATAAAGCCATGTCCAAACCAGAATTAATGGACATGCTCCACCTCAGGAAATCCAAATCCCTTAGAGCCACATGCTCCAGGGACTTAAACCTCAGCACAGAAATAAATAGGACATGATGGAGGGACAGATTCATATCCCAGAGGCTCCCCTCACTCTGGAACAAAATCCCAATCCATGTTAGGCAGAGCCCCTCAATGACCCTCTTCAAGAGAAATCTTGACGAGTGGATGGGAGATCGTAGGTTTACCCCTAGGATCTCTTCTGTGTCCCTACTAGACAGAGGCACAGTAAACTAACCTTAAAAGGGCTATCTTCTGTGACCTACTATACAGAGGCACAGTCAACTAATCTAAAAGGGTGGCGAAAGCCAAACACACTCTGGCTAGGCTTATAAATGCTCTAGGGCAGATAGCCAAGTATCAACCTATGAGCCTATGAAACTATGAACCTATAAGTTCATAGTTATATACTAGGCTAATGATCACCAGGGCCTTTATAAGCCTAACTATGCAATCCAACCAAATTGCGTCCCACTGTATCATGAGCATTTAATAGAAGGGGGCATGCTAGTTAGGAAGTTTCTATAGGTTATCTGGGGGGGTATGTTAGCATCTGCATTGCTATCTGTCTCTGTCTATTAGAGACATGGGGGCTAGACATGGGGTGAATTTTTGATTTCCCATTCATTGTTCAAAGTTATGCTTTAATAGGGTTAGGGATGAACTCTGTTTCACATGGATGGGGAGCCTGTTCCAGAGCATGGGGATCCTTTTAGACACATATCTGTCTCACCAACATGTCTTATTTATGTCACAAGCAAAATTTAAATACTCAATCTAGTGGATCCGATGATGTTCATTTTGCAGATGTGCAAAAGGTCCATCAGAGCCAGATCTGAGGATGCCCTGAATGCCAAGTGTAGATCTTGTCGCAATAATCCATAGGAGATGGAGTATAGAGATAGGGCTTTAAGGTGATTCAGATAGGACAATGTGCTTATATCTTGGAGTCTCCTGGTAAGTAACCTTTGTATGCATTCCAACTGTTGCATATATGTGCTCAGGTACATGATGGAGGGGGCATCATACTCAATGATGGGTCTGATAAGAGCCAAATAAAGTGGCACTATGACTTCCTTGGACCTGGATGTCATGTTCTTACTTATAAGCTGGGCAACACAGAATGATTTTCTTACTACCTTGGCAACATGTTGGTCAAAGACCAGATTACTGTCTACATATGTTGCCAGATCCTGATTACTGAGCCAACCCTTAGGGGTGTCTTATCAATGGAGTAATTAGCCTGGGTGGCAGTTTTCCCAAAAGGCATTATAATGAATTTCTTGGCATTGATTTTAAGTCCATGACTTTGGCACCAGTCATTTATCTGTGTTAGACCTGCATGTAAGATGCTTGTGTCATGGGGAGAATCTCTGATATCTCATAGTTGTCATCAGCAAACTTTGTCAGCTAAAGGCCCTTGACATTAGCCTTTACCTCCCAGAAGTAGATGTCAAGTAGCAGAAGTCCCAACACAGAGTTCTGAGGGCCCCTGCTGATGACTAGTCTCTTAGTGGAGATGGTATCACCAGTCCTGACTACCTGGGTTATGTCTCTGATCCAGCTGGCAATCCAGTGAGTTATATTGGTGCTTATACCAAGTCTGGTGAGTTTGCCAACTATACTTGAGTGTGGTATTGTACTGAATGCCTTAGTCAGGTCCTAGTAGGTGGCATGCACTGTTTTCCCCTCATCTATTGCTCTGGTGACCTTCTCAAAGAAGTTCACCAAGTATTATTTTAGTTCAGATTTCAAGCAAATACACTAATAATATTAAAATATATGTACTGATTTTGTCAGCCATGAAAATCTTAAATGTATATGTTTATTGTAAGCCACATGATTAAAGCAGAACTGCCAAAAGCCTATGTAAACCTACTGGTGGCACCTAGTAGCATACAACCAAGTTTCCAAAAACATTAGACATTTTTCTTACTGGCAACTAAATACAATACATGCAAAGTTGTCAATGTGAAATGCTTGTAAAACCTTGAGTTTGGACCTATGCATAAAAGACCATATATCAGTTCCCCTATGAGAGCACAGCTAAGGCTTCCATTGTATCCTTAGCTAATAATGCAGACTAATGCATAATTTGAACCCTAGCAAGATATCCCTCCAGTACAGGAATTTTTGCTCATGACATTTTCCACTAACAAAAAGAAAGTCCCATTTTCTGGTGAAACACATAAAATTCAGTATGGCTTTAGTCTGTACATCTATATATATATATATATATATATATATATATATATATATATATATATATATATATATATAGATAGATAGATATCTACTTCACAACCTCGAAGTTTCAACATTTCAAACTGAAAATGGTCGAGACCATAAGATTGAAGTTTTGAAACTTTGAAATTGTAATAAAAAATAAAAACAATTTTTTTATGTTTCCCCCACAAATTAATATACCGACTCTGAGATTGCACTACTTTGAGGAAAATGGCACATTTCCCATTCTGTGCTGTATGGTAATCTTCATTCAAAACATTTGAAGTTTCAAAATTTCGATCTTATGGTCTTGGCCATTTGCAGATTTAAATCTTGAAACTTCGAGCTTATGAAGGGAATATATATATATATATATTTATATACATGCTGCTTTCTAAACTCTGAAAAAAAGTTATACATTTACCCCCCTGGAAAGTTAGTATAATGCAGCAAACCAAGTTGTCACTTTCAGATATCTGTAAAAACCCTGCCTCTACTACCCTTGGATGAAAATATATATGTGATTTCCCTGAGTTTTTAGTAAATCTTTCAGGTACTTAATTACCATTCTTTTCTTAAATATTTAAACTCAACCACATTGATCTCTTCAGAATCAAGAGTCTGATTCCAGTCATTAAGTTTTCCCTATTTTGAAGACATGCATATATAGATTGATTCATTAAATTGGTTCTACTAAATGTCAGCAATGGTGTTATCAACACATTGACATCGACATCACATCAACATGTTTCTGTGCATGCACCAAGGATTAACCTCAGAAAATGTAAAGTTAAAAGCATGATTTTATGCAGGAGGTGAGCCCTTGCACCCCAACTGCCCTGATAAATATGTATACAAAATCTGAGATCGCACAATTCCCAGAGTAAGGGCATATTCCCCAACTCAGGGAATTCCTCATCTCCCACTATTGTCGGCCATTTGTTTTATCACCAAATTGTGTTGAAAAAACAGAGGTCCACTAAAACTATACATATAAATACACACACACACACACACACACACACACACACACACACACACACACACACACACACACTTTTTATTTGTAATGAAATGACAGCACTCTGGCAATATTCGCTCTGTCTGTCTCTCTCTCTATATAATTATATATATATATATATATATATATATATATATATAAACACACATACACACACACACACACACACACACACACACACACACACACACACACACACACACACACCTTACTTCTGATGAAATGACAGCACTCTGGAGATATTCAGTATATATATTTATATATATGTGCTTGTGTGTGTGTGTGTGTGTGTGTGTGTGTGTGTGTGTGTGTGTGTGTGTGTGTGTGTATGTAAACACACACACATGCACGCGCTCCCACACACACACACACACACACACACACACACACACACTTCTGATGAAATGATAGCACCCTCAATTGTGCGTAAAACCTAACATTCTCTAACTGTACATAAAGGTCCATACATCATGCTCTTCCTGGAATTATACTTAGTGAGTCAGGTACAAAATGCATGTAAGAATTCCATGGTGTAATTAGAGGCTTAAATTCAGCCCATTGTTAAAGTTGACCTCATCTCAGTGTCAACATCAGTACAAGAAACTGCAGTCATGTCATATATCTAGTTACAAAAAAACTTGTTTTCCAGACAAATATTCATGTTTTTTCTTTTTGTTTTTGATGTACAAAAACAATTGCAAATATGTTTTGTTCATGTTCTACATTCCCCACCCTGAAAGAACTCTTATGTTAATCAATAATTAAAACCACATATAATGTAACATGGCAGGTGGTTACTGCCAAATGCTTGTAAAACTTCTCAGTTGCTACCTATGTGTGAAAAGCTATATGCATGTCACCAGCTTTATAGATAAACTAGATTAGACTGATTGGAGTGGACACTCTAAATTGGCCCTCGGAGTGAGTGTGTGCGTGTGTGTGCCTTCTGTGGAAGGTTGGGCGCCGGGCTGGCAACTCGACACCGTAAAGCTCCACTGCCAATCATAAGCAGACAGGTGATCTGCTGTGGCGACCTCTAACTGGGAAAAGCCGAATGAAAAAGAAGAAGACTGATTGGATACATTTAACTTTGTGTTCAAACCTTAATTAGTCTACATTTACTATTTTTCTTGAACAAATACTTTGACCCAGGAACCAAAGCACTATTGTTTTCTCTTCTTCTTCTTCCCTTTAACACTTTACACCCTTGGTCAAAGCCGAAGGTCTGCAAACCAGTCTACCCTCTATTGCCAGCCTCATAACACTTGGTAGACTTGGGTAACGTAAGAATTGCCTTATGCTCACAGACAATGCAATGATCCTTTATTAACTTACTATTGTTTACTTTTTACTGATCAAGTACCTAGCCAAATGTAAGGCCGTACTCTCACAATCACACCCACAATCAAACCCATCCCGTTAGAATAACTTACCTACACCACAATCTGCACATGCATACACTAAATTATGATACTCTGAAGCATCAAAAAATCCTTGCACAAGTTGTAGTAGACTAGTAGGCACAAGGCACAGGGTAAACTAAGCACTGCAATATTTATTTATTTATTTTTATTTATTTTACATTTGTTGACCAGGATAGTCCGACTGGATGCATGTCCATTTTCAGCGGAGGCCCGGGGAGAAAAGCTCCAAAGGTAAGCAGATACAGCATTACATAATACCAGCATTACATATTACAAACAGATTATTTACAGAGATTACATAAGTAAGCAAGTTAAACAAGTTCCACAGGTTAAAGTTAGTCCTGAGCACAAGTCAGGATTAAATTAAATTACACAGCAAACTGGTTAACAGATTTTTACACATTCGAGTTAGCCAAGCTTGATACATTGACATAGCGAGTTAAGTGACAAATGTTGTTTGAGTCTAGTTTTAAATTGACCTAAGGTGGAAAGTAAGGTAATATCAGCTGGAAGTGAGTTCCAGGATCTACTTACAGAGTTTGCAAAGAGAGAATCACCGGCTGTGTTATTAATTTTGCTAATCTGAATTAGTAGTTTGTTAGAGGATCAAGCGGTCTAGGATTGTTATAGGGGTGATAATATTTTTAAGTGCAGGAGTATTGTCCGGATTATAGAGGATTTTATAGGCCATAATCAGTTGGTTATACTGGATTAGGCTAGGTAGTTCAAGCCAACCAAGCTGATTTAGATTGATGCAATGATGTGTCCTAAAAGGCAGCCCAGTGGCAAACCTGGCAATGTGGTTGTAGCAAATTGAGAGTTTGTTAAGGACAGTCTTGTTCAAATTCGAGAGTAGTAGGGATGCATACAGAAGGGTTGAAAGAAGGTGAGAGCGAGCTATGGCAATTTTAGCTGGAGGGGTTAGGAAGGCTTTTATTCTGTAAAGTGACGCTAGTTTTTATTGATGGTTTTGATAGTTTGGTTAACATGTAGGTCAAATTTGAGATTATTGTCTATGATGACACCTAATAGTTTTGTAGATGGGTCAGGGGAGATTATTGTGCCATCATTTGATTTTATGGTAAAGGTGAAAGCAGTAGACCTACGTGTTGGTGAAAATAACAGCATTTTAGTTTTGGGATTTAGGATCAGACGAAGTTCAGAAAGCCAGTTTTCTATTGTATTAAAGGTGGTCTGGGTAGCTGACCATAACTCTACTGGAGATGTGGCTGAGCAAATCAGAGTAGAGTCATCAGCATATTGGATACAGCTGACTTTTGGGATGACAGTATAAAGGTCGTTAATGAAGATGGAGAACAGCAAGGGCCCTAGTATAGAGCCTTGTGGTACTCTGAGGGTGTTAGGTAGAAGGTTAGAGAGTTTGTTCTGTCAGATGACAGCCTGCTGTCGACCATTCAGGTAGGATTGAAACCATTGGAGGGCTCCAGTATCTAGACAGAATGTTTGCAGGGTGTGGATTAAAAGTTGGTGATCAACCATAACGAATGCCTTGGAAAGATCCAAAAAGAGGGCTGAGGATATATAATTATTGTTGCGATTATGGTTTATGGTGTTAGTAAAGGCTAGGAGGGCTGAAGTAGTGCTGTGATGAGGACGGAAGCCATGCTGAGTGTTTGCCATAAGGCGATTTTGGATTAGGTGGTGCATGAATTGTCTATGAATACATTTTTCCATAATCTTTGCAAGTGGAGAGAGTATAGCTATTGGCCTATAATTGGAGAATTCAGTAGAGCTGCCTCCTTTGTGAAGTGGGATTACATAGGATATTTTCCAGATGGTGGGAATTTTAGCTTCTACTATGGTTCGATTGATTAGTATTGAGACGGGGTAAGCAATAGCATCAGCTGATTTTTGTAGGTACTCGGCAGGGAGTTGATCAGCAGAAAGTGTAGTGGGTTTTAATTTGTTGATCAAGGTACGGATAAGTGAAGTGGTGACTGGTTGGAAGCTGAACGTAAGTAGGTTTCTAGGCGTGCTACTTTCAGGGGAGCTAGGAGGTAGTTGGCTAGCTAGGGCTTGAATTGTCTCAGTAAAGAATTGGTTAAAACTATCAGAAACATCTTCAGGGGTTTTATCAATAGTAGCAGCAGGGATTGGGGTTGAAGTTTGTCCAGGATGTAGTAGATTATTTAGACCTGCCCAAAACTTCTGAGGGTTATTTTGATTTACTGTCTGTAAATTACAGTAGCATTGTTTTTTGTCTTGTAAAATTGATTTTTTGGTTTCGTTCCTGGATTGCCTGTATTTAATGTGATCTTGAGGGTCTTTAGAAGAACGCCATAAAGCCCATGCTTTGTTTCTAAGGGTAATTTTGAGTTTAGACTCTATAGAAAGCCATGGTGCAGTTTTTGCCTTGGTTCTCTTTGAACGAACAGGTGCATGCAAATCAAGGATCTCAAGGAATTTGTTGTTAAAGTATGCTACTGCTTCCTCTAAGGGGAGGTGTTTTAGAATAGACCAATTACATGAGTTTAGTTCTTGTTGGAATTTGGCACGGTCAAATTTTTATTGTTTCTAACCTTTCTGAGTAAGGGTTGTTGGGAATTAATGGTTTTGTGCTTAATTACATATGTGAGAAGGTGATCGCTTAGGCCATTAAGGAGGGTACCAGAGGTGTACAGTTGGGGTGACTGTTTATGAGTACCCAGTCAAGTATACTTTCTTTTTGGTTGGGTTTACCTATCCTGGTAGGGGTGGATATGATTTGTGTAAATGCATGCAGGTTAATATGGGTGGTTGGGGATTCTAAGGAACAGGTGCCCCAGTCTATGTTAAAGTCTCCAAGTAGTAGGGTTTCTTGGGGGTAGTGACATGATAACCAGTGCAGGATATCTTCAAATGTAGATATATTGTTACCTGGGGGAATGTACATACAGATGATATTAATGCATTTATTTTTATTAAGTTGCAATTTGGTGGCAAGAATCTCAGAGTTATTAATCTGAGGAGGTTGTATTACATCTATGGTGACATTCAACTCAGATTTATAGAGTACAGCTACCCCACCCCCCTTCCTCGAAGCACGATCCAGCCTGTGTATGTTGTACCCAGGTGGTAACACTTCATTGTCTTTAGTTTAGGTTTTAACCAACCAGTTAGTGACAACACAGCCAGACGTCACCAGTAAATAAAATACCCTAGATCAACTGTACCAAACCAATCTTCAAACAACAGAAATGTACTAGTGATTTGTAACTCCATAATTAGGCACATGGATGCTACACTCATGAGGAAGAACAAAAAAGGGTGACAGTGAAGTGTCTTTCAAAGCCAAGATTGCTGAAGCTACAAAGGGTCCTAAGGACCCTTAAACCACACAAATATGAGTACAGTATGGTAGTGTCCCATGTTGGGGTAAACGACCTGGCACACAGAACTCTGAGGTGTATGGAGAGAGAGAGAGAGAGAGTTGATTGAGTTCTTCATGCATGTCACAGATGTAGGAAGGACCCTATATTGAGTGGAGCCTTCCATCATCAAAAATAAAGCCAAGGTATAAAGAAAAGATGACTGGCTTTAAAAATTAGTTAAACACCTGTTATCATTCTGGGAGATCCATGTATGTGTCATCATGGGATGAACTCCTTGACAACTGTTCCTGCTTCACCAAGGATAGGTTGCACCTTTTATTCCAAGGCTTCCACATACTAGTGTAAGCTTTTGCAGTCCCCGTTGTGCACTTTTTAGCCAAGGTACAGCTGATGAGCTTACCAACTTAACTTTTAAAACAAATCAACCATTGGACCATATTAAGGTGTCTCGTCTCTACTTAATACTAGAAGTCAAAATAAAAAAAACTGCCAGACTTTGAGACCTTGCTGCATTTGGAGCACATCCATGTATGTGTTGTTACAGAAACCTGGATTAAGTGCCCAAAGAACATTCCTTCAGTACCTGGCTTTTCTGCTTACTACTCATTTAAACCTGATAGAAACTGTAGTGGCATGTCCATATTTTTGAGGCCACATTACCTGGAGATAGATACCCATAGGCCATCAAGTGGAGCTTATAGAGACTGAAATCATGCTTAATAACATTAGCTATAATTTCATAGCATGCTACAGACCCCCCCCTTCATGTCTACAGAAAATCACACATTCTGAAATATTCTGGATGGTAAAAATGCTATTTTCCAAGGCAATTTTAACTACTCAGTGATTAACTGGGAAACCTATACCACCAGCATAGCATATGCACAATGATTCTTATAGGTTCATAGGTTCATAGGTTCATACTAGGCTATCTGCCCTGGGGCAATTATAAGCCTAGCCCGATTCTGTATGGCTTACACCACCCCTTGATTTGAGTATACTGTGCCCTTTTTAAGGTTTAGTTTACTGTGCCTCTGTCTAATAGTGACACGGGAGTAATCCCTGGGACAAACCTACGATCCCCCATCCACTTATTGAGATTCTTCTTGAAGAGATTCAGTGAGGTGCTCTGCCTCACATGAACTGGAATTCTATTCCAGAGCGAAGGGAGCCTCTGGGTTATGAACCTGTCCCTCCAGCAAGTTCTATTTATTTCTGTGCTGAGGTTCAAGTCCCTCGATCGTGTGGCTCTAAAGGATTTAGATTTACTGAGGTGGAGCATGTCCATTAATTCTGGATTTGACATGGCTTTGTATGTCAGGCATAGATCGCCTCGAAGTAGGCGGTATGCAACTGAGTAGAGCTGGAGTTTTTTTAACCGAGCAGCATATGACATCTGTTTGAGACCCTTGATCCTCTTGGTGAGATACTTTTGGGGTCTTTCTAATTGCTGTAGGTGTCGGGTAAGGTACATCCCAAAAGGGGCATTGTATTCTATGATGGGCCTGATGAGGGATGAATAAAGGGGCACGATTACCTCTCTTGATCTAGATGTGAAACCCTTCGTGATGAGGTGGGCTATTTAGAAGGTCTTTCTAACCACTTTGGCAATGTGGTTTTCAAAGGAGAGATTGCTATCAACTTGGGTCCCCAGGTCCCTAATAAATTTCTCTGTACTTAATGGGTTTCCGCTTATGTGGTAATTTGTGGGCACATTGTTTTTGCCAAAGGGTATGACTATACATTTTTTGGCATTTAGCTTTAAACCATGGCGCTGGCACCAGTTATCTGTCTCTGTGAGACCTTTCTGAAGGATGTTTGTGTCAGCTGGAGAGTTGATTATGGCGCCCAGTTTGCAGTCGTCTGCAAACTTAGTGAGCCATAGTCCTCCCACGTTTACCTGTACCTCGGAAAAGTATATACCGAACAAGAGTGGTCCCAGGACAGAACACTGTGGGACGCCACTTGTGACCGGTTTCGAGTCTGACATGGCTCCAGCAACTCTCACTCTGTGGGTTCTGTCTTTGAGCCAGTTTGTGACCCATCTTGTGACATAGGGGTTTATATTTAAGCTGGATAGCTTATCTATGATGCCCAAGTGGGGTATTGTGTCAAATGCCTTTGCAAAAAATTAAATTAAAAATTAAATTAAAAATTAAAGTTTTATCAAAAAAAATTCTACGGACCAGATTATTAGTGAACTTACTAGAGAACAGAATATACTTGACCTTGTCTTATACAAGATTAGCATCCGTATACACCATTCCCATGGGTCAAGTCAGCCCACAAAACTAATAACCTTTTCCATCATGACCTCCAGACCACAAAAACAAATTTCACAGAAGTCAAGGACTTCATATGTACAAATCATCTACAATTCTATGATGACGTTTTTAAATTTGAGTATAACTGAATTACTCATAATGTTGATATTGCAAAGAGTTATGCAGAAAAGTTCCACTTGCACCTGGACAAATGTATTAAATTTTCAGTCCCAGTTATATCTGCGGTATATATTGGGGTAATGTTTCATTCTGGTGCTTGTGCATACATGGACATACTACTGAAGGGGTCATTGGAGGGAAAAGATTCATTTTGTTTCTTGGGCATACTTGGACAGATTGCGGAAGGAGTTGTTGGGAGGAATGTTTCATTTTGATGCTTGTGCATACTTGGGCATACTACTGAAGGGGTCTATTGGGGGATGTTTCATTTTGGTGCATGGGCATACCTGGGCAGACTGCTGAAGGAGTTGTTGGGGGAAATGTTTCACTCTGATGCTTGTGCATACTTAGACATACTACTGAAGGGGTCTTTGGAGGAAATGTTTTATTATGGAGTCAGTGACATGCTTGTGTATTTTTTATTTTTTTATTTATTTATTTTATTTTAACATTTGTTTAGTGGGAAAGTCTGACTTGGAACAAAGCCAATTTTCAGTGGAGGTCCATGGAGAAACACTCCAGATGTATGTCTTTACAACATAGGAGGAAATCAGAGCACCAGGAGGAAACCCACATGAATGCAGGGAGGACATGCAGACTCCGCACAGAAGACACCCCAGCCAAGAATCAAACCAGAGAACCTCTTGCTGTGAGGCAACAATGCAACCGCTGCACTACTGCTACCATCCATTGTGCATATATGGATAGACTACAGAAAAGGTCATTACTTGGGGGAAATGTGTTTCATTTTGTTGCTTGTGCCTACATACATGGACAGACTAGTGAAGGGGTCACTAGCGGAAATGTTTCGTTTTGTAGTCAGTGATGTGCTTGTGCATATTTGGCCATACTACTGAAGGGAATTTTGAGGGAAGTGTTTCATTTTGGTGTCATTGAAGTGCTTGCGCATACATGGGCAAACTACTGAAGTGTTCCATGACATTTATAGGTTCAACAGTTCATAGGCAGGTACTAGGCTATCAGCCCTGGGGCCTATATAAGCCTAGCCAAAAAGGTTCCCTGGCTTTCGCCACCCAAGAAAATTATTTTCCTGTGCCCCTGTTGAGCAGTGGCACAGAAGTGATCCCCGGGGTGAATTTTCTATTTCCCATCCAGTCGTCAAGATTTTTCTTAGAGGACCGATAAGGAGCTTTGTTTGACATGAACGGGTAGTTTGTTCCAGAGTATGGGAAGTCTCTGAGACAGGACTCTATCCCTCCAGCATGTTTTGTTTATTGGGGTGACAAGGTTTAGGTCCCTGGAGGGTGTGGTTCAGAGAGATTAGGATTTCTTTAAGTGCAGCATGTCCAACAGCTCTGGGTTTGACATAGCTTTGTATGTTAGGCAAAGATCGCCTCTGAGTTGGCGATATATGATGGAGTACAGCTGGAGTTTTTTGAGATGGTCTGCATATGGCATCTGTTTGAGGCTGGTAATCCTCTTAGTGAGGTATTTCTGTGGCCTTTCCAATTGTTGTAGGTGTCCTGTGAGATACATGCCAAACAGGGCATTGTACTCTATAATGGGTCTGATGATGGATGAGTAGAGAGGAACAATGACCTCCTTTTTTCCAGAGGAGAACCCTTTTGTGATGAGGTGTGCCATGTAGAAGGATTTCCTGACTACTGTGGCAATGTGATTATCAAAGGAGAGACTACATTCCAACTATTTTGTATCAAAGTAAACCAAACTGCAGTAGTGCAAGAAAATGTAATAAATCCAATAAAATGCACTGATTCAATACATAAAATAAAATAAAAGATTAGCGCTTTCGTACATAAGAGTACTTCTTCAGATCTGTTATGTACGAAAGGGCTAATCTTTTATTTTATTTTATGTATTGAATCAGTGCATTTTATTGGCTTTATTAAATTTTCTTGCACTACTGCAGTTTGGTTTACTTTGATACAAAATATTTTTTCCTGCAACTGGATGTTGCTCCTTTACCTTGTTTTACTTTGTCAATACTTTCCAATGATGTCCCAAGGTCTTTTACCACACTTTCAGTGTTTAGTGAGCTACCACCTATGTGGTAGTTCATGGGTACCGAGTTTTTCCAAAACGGGATGACAATGCACTTCTTGGCATTGAGCTTGAGGCCATGACTTTGACACCAAGCATTTATCTCTGTGAAGCTCTTTGGTAGAATGTCTACATCATTAGGTGATTCTATTATGGCTCCCAATTTGCAGTCATCTGTGAACTTTGCTAACCAAAGACCTTCTGTGTTGGCCTGCACTTCAGAGAAGTTGATGCCGAACAGGAGGAGACCCAAGACCGAACCCTGTGGTACTCCACTTGTCACTAGTCTGAAGTCGGAATTGGAGTTTGCTACTTTTACTGCGTGGGTTCTGTCAGTGAGCCAGTTGGCCACCCATCTTGTGACATAGGGATTTATGCCCAGTTTAGTGAGTTTATCTATAATTAAATAATTCCAGAGTGGGGGATAGTATCAAAAGCCTTGGCGAGGTCAAGATAGGCTGTGTGCACTACCTTGCCCTCATCTACAGCTCTGGTGACTGCTTCAAAGAAGTCAGTCAGGTTTAGTAGACATGATCTACCTTTTACAAACTCAAACTGAGTGGGGTCTAGGGTTTGGAGGTTTATGTGGTTAGTGCACCATACTTCAAATGTGTTCCAAACCACCATAAATCATCCCAGAACCATATTAGCCAGCTCAGATTCAAAACTGTCTTTCAGTTATAAGGAGCCTAAACCCCTAGGCTTCCATCAAGAACCTTGAGTCTGCAAATTATTGCCAGATAGTACTACGTCCTTTGTTTGGGTGCTGGTAAACCATATATTGGACTCCACCCTGTATCAAAAAACCCCGGTATTACCAAAGGACAATAATAGTCATGCCCAGGTTCCAAAACTTGATATAACAAAGAGCAATACTACATATCGTGTAAGAAATAAGTATGTGTGATGTATCCCATCAAAAATCCCGACTAAGTTGCACCATCCACCATCTAGACCCCTTCAAATCTGCATCTCAGAACATTTAAGTGGCATCAGAAACAAAAACTTACTAGTGCTTTATTTAAGCACACCATTAATCATCCTAATGCTACTTTTAGATTCATGGTCATTGATAAAATTTCAGGTAATAGGGCTAATAAAGCCAGATGGCATGGCTTTTAGATTCCAATGAAAAGAAGTGGATTATCAAATTGGGTGCCCTGTTTTCACCTGGCTTAAATGAGCATTTGTAAATAATTAACCAATGAATGGTTTTCTTGGTTTAAGTCACATGTATTTATAGCACTTGATCTCAGTACTATAGCAAACACTGAAGAAGGCTGTGATTTTATAAGCCGAAACCGATTTGTTTGAATAAGTGCTTTATTGTCTAAATAAATAATTCCACAGTTTGCCTTAGTCTGCTGGCTCCTCCATTTTGGTGATATGGCAGGTGACCACCAGATTGGCTTCCTTTTTTTGGAGGATAGCGTCTTGGTTCTGTTGGGGATGGCACGATCCATGCACTCGTGTATGTGCTTTTACAGTGCATTTGTGTAAGATTCAGCAGACATTGTCTGTCTGCATGGGTGTCGTGAAGTTTGCCACTTCTATCTTAAGAAGCATGAAGCTGGCTTTGGAGTAGTTTTTGACAGTGGTTTCCTTAATGGGGTGCAGGAGGAATATGGGTGTCTAGGGTGATTAGCTTGTGGTCAGATCTGACCAGCAAGGAGCTGACCTCTGGGGTGGAACACCGGTTACCCATATTGGTAATGACCAGGTCCAGGATATTGCTGCCCCTGGCGGGGGTGAAATATATCAGCCAGAGCCAGGATTCAAACAGTGCATGGCTTGCACGCTAAACCAGTGCTCTAACCACTATGCTACATGAGCAACTTATTTTGTTTATTTGTGATCTTAAGGTTTGAAACCTTGAGAGAGGCAAAGAAGCCACTGTAGACCTTGTGTCTAGAAATACCCAAATGAATTTTATGGACCGAGTTGGTTGAAGCTGAGACTTTTCAAAATTTGTGGATATTCCTAGAGAGGCACAGATTTGAATTACCTTCTCCCTTGCCATGATGAGTTGATGCCTGGTCGTGGTGGAGATGAGCCATTCATCCAAATAAGGAAACACATGAATCCGTGCAGTCAGAAATGAGCTGCTACCACTGCCATACATTTGGTGAACACCCTGGGGGCTGTGGTGAGACTAAAAGGCAGTGTTCTGAACTGGCAATGACTGTCTCCTAGCCAGAAGTGTAAAAATCTCCTTGACTATCTGTTTATTTTTTTGTGATAGTATGCATTAGAGATCTAGTAAGTACATCCAGTCACCTTTTTCAAGAAAAGGAAGTATTGACTGAATTGTGACCATCCGGAACTTTGTTTTTTGAACAAATTTGTCCAGATTGCTGAGATCCAAAATGAGTCTCCAGTCCTGTCTTTTTTTGCACTAAAAAGAATCTTGAATAAGTCCTATATCCTTTCTGGTCTGAAGGGACCTCTTGGATGACTCTTTTGATTAACAGCTTTTGTATCTGAATTGCTGAGTGTTCCCTCTGACTGGGTGGAAGATTGGGGAGTTTTTGGGAATTTAAGGGAAGGTGGGAAAATGGAATTATATATCCTCTGGATATGATCCTCTGCACCCAAATGTCATTTGTTATTTCTAGCCAGGCTCTCTAGTGCAGGGATATGCGATCCAGATTGCCTCCAGAGGGGGACAATCAGGACTTCTTTCAGGATTACTGAATGGGTTTACCAAAGAACGGTCCTTTGGAACCCTGATGTTGCAGGCCTCCTCTGCCATGAGGTCAGCATCCATCATTTGAACTTCCCCTTCTGCCTCTGGGGGTAGGACCTCCACGTGTGTTCTGGAAATTCCCTTGTGGTTTTCTGAACCACAACTTTCCACCAATCCACCACCTTGATGAATTCTCAAAAAAGGATCTTTGCGGGGGGGGGGGGTGGAAAATGTATGCCCATGGCAGAAGGGGTCTTCTCATCTTTCTCACACCTGAATAGTGTTTCTCTTACTTTGGAGCCAAAAAGAGAGGATCTATCAAAGGGAGCATTAACAAATATAGACTTAAAAGGCTCTGCAAAATCATATAGGTGCATCCAGGCATGTTTCCTAATGGCTACGCTTCAAATTACTGCTCTTGCAGTTTCTTCTGCCATGCTGGAAATAAGCCTCATAGAGGAATTGGATATGGGTTGCAGGGTTGCCAGCTGAGAAATGATGGAATCTTTCACATCTTCAGACATGGATCCTGTGAGGGTAATAGAAAGCATCTTGATCAGATCCCTCTGAAGCCTAGTAAAGTATGCCAAGAAGTCATGGGACCTCAAGGCAAAGGTTGCTGAAGCATAGACATGGTTCCAGAACCTGTCCATTGCTCTCAACTCCTTGTCAGGGGGTTGGACAGAGGTACGCTCATCATCAAGTTCCTTTTTGGAGGCTGCCACCACAACTATGGCATCAACCAGTGGACCTTTGGACCAAAAGGGTTTGGTTTCTGGGTAGAGACATGATCTTGTCTGATTTCTTTTTTTTTTTTTTCCTTTTTTTTTTTTTTTACCAAAATATTTTTATTCATTTTATAACACAATACCTTAATGGTATAGTAACAAGAAAAAACAAACTATATGCAATGTCCATAACAACTAAAAAAAAGCAATATACATAGAACACTTAATATTTCTCTAACGGATTAGACAATTTTGTCCAAGCAATTAAATGATAAGTTGTGTTGTTAGCCCTTGCTTTTACAGTAGCAATCTCATTCTTACAAATATATTTCACAAGATGAATAAACTCAACTTTAAAGACAGGGGTAGATTAGGATTTCTAATTTTAGTAGCAATTTTCCTTGCTGTAGAGAGAATAGACCATAGTAAAATGTTTGGTTTTTAGGAATGACTTCAGGAACAGGAACACTGAAAAGGATAAGGGAGTCAGAAATTATGCAGTTGTCATTACATAGAGCTTTAAAAAAATATTTAAAGTCTAACCAAAATAGGGAAATTATTTTGCAATTAACAACCATATGTATCCAGTCAGCATCAGGGTGTCCACATCTCCAGCATTTAATTTCATCTTTCTTGTGCATTATTGCTAGTCTATGTGGGGTGAAAAATATTTATGTAAAAATTTCCATTTGTATACATGCTAGAAAAGGGAAGATGTGAATTCCTTCACTGACTGTAAACAAAGATTTTTATCTTTTTCTGAGAATACTTGTCTATTAACTTCACTTAAATAATTCCAAAAAGAAACATCTTTTTTCCTAAAATCATTTCAGAGAATTTTATAAATAACAGATATGTACGAAGTGTTCTTGGGTGAGCTATTAATAATTGTTGAGATAAAATCCAAGATTTTTAAGTTACACTTATTGTATGTCTCTAATGAGGGTACAAGCTTAGTATGTATAAAATCCTTACAAGTTTGGATGCCCAGCCAATTACAATTTTGCACACTATAGCTCCTGATCAAATAGTCTGCAGAACTTATTTTATTAACTGAGAGAAATTGATTCCAATATAAATCTTGTCTGATTTCTTTGGAATGGGTTTAATGCTGTTGGGTTCTTTCCAGGCCTGCTGCAATACTAATTTCCAGAGCTCATTAGCAGGTGGAACTACACAGGAAGTAGATGGGCTAGTATCAAATGCATCCAGCAATACAGATTCCTCTGATGAAGGATTGCTGGACTTCCAGCCACCTCTCTGTTTCAAGATCTCCAAAATGTCTCTGAACAAGACATCCTCAGGAGGTGACCATGGGGACCCCCTGCCCTCATCAAAATCTGTGTCCTCAGTGACTGATTCAGGAGAATCAATATGCTTCCTCTTGCATAACCTCTTCTTAGGGACTTCCTCAGTGGGAGACTCCGGTGAAGTATCAGAGGAGGTGGGAACACCAAATTCTCACATCTGCAAAGATTTTAGCTTTTTTTCCATTAGCAAATGTTCATTGGGATTTGACAAGTCTGCAGCTGAAGCCGGTTGCACATTTTGTTCTGAGTGAAATTTACAAGGTTTCATTGCTGTGTACTTTTACATGGAGATGTGTTCACTGCAGGTGCAAGCAATCAGTCCTGAGTATTCTGAGCATTCATTGTTAAGGGAAATACCACATTTAAAGGTAAAATGGCAAGCTGTTCAATGAAAAAATAAAGTCTGAAATTTTGAGAAGTGAATATAAGATACAAGCTTCCCTAGTAGCCTTAATATGTTAGTACATTTAATAGAACAGCATATAATTTAGTTCTATTTAAAGATAGCCAGTGCACTTTTTCTTAGGGCTACAAGTTGATGTCAATGTTTCTAAAAAGCATACAAGCTGTTTTTTCACATCTGGGAAGTAAAAAGTGATAAGAAAGGCACAGACAGCAATCACTGCAAGTGGGAACATTGACCATAGCATGTATTTAGCATAGGTAAACTTAATTTTAGGTTAAATAATGCCTGTGGGGGCAGCTGTTGATTTGGGGCAATTGTTCCTATCTGGAGGATTAAACTTAAATTTTTGAATATGTACATAGTTTTGTAGATGTGTTCTAAGTTAATAGGCGGTGATGATGTTCTAAAAATGTATTTATTTTTTGGATGGTTTCCATTAAAAAAAGAGTCTTGAAAAATGTGACACAGGTTCAAAGATAGATGTGAAGGAATAAATGTATAAAAGAGTAGCCCACCAAATATTTGTGTGTACAAGTAAAACAAAAATTGAAAATACATAAAAAAAAACTGTCATATTTAACATGTGAGAATAATACCTTTTTATAATAATAGCTATGCTACCCATATTATCTTGGAATGTAAAGCGTGCTACAGATATAGTAAACATGGAAGAGAGTATTGAATTATATTAAGAAATGCAAAATACAAATAACAACGCTGCAGGAGACACATCTGGAAAGAAATGAACATGTGAATTTGACAAAGAAAGGATTTCTGGATGGACATTCAGCAGAATATCAGGGACAAAGGAAAAGGGGAGCAATTATACTAATTACTAGAGGGGCTCCAACAGTGATAGAAGAGAAAAAAAGGCAATAATGGTAGGTGTGCGGTAGTAAGGGGCTAATGTCAATGGAGGAAGATTATTCTAGCGTGTATTTATATTCCACCAAAAACTGTTATTATGGCACTTAAGAAAGTTTTGGGAGAAATAATTAGCTTTCAGCAGGGAATATTATTTATAGGTGGAGAGTAGAACTTCACTTCCAATAGTGAGGATTTATCAGGGAGACCTAGAAAGGAAAACATAAGAAAATAAAGTAGATTTCAGAAGAAACTTATGAAAATATTTGATTTGAAAAATATGAATTCAGTAGTAGCACAAATAATTTACATATTATACCCCAAAGTACAACTGGGCTAGACTAGACAAAAATTATATTTTATAGGAACGTGTGCATTTAACTGAAAGCTCTGACACACATTCAGTAACTATTTCAGATCATGCACCAATAAAAACTAAAATAAAAATGCAGGGTAATGAAGTCAAAATGAGAGAGTGTGAAATACTGCACTTTCCCACCTACCTGTTAAAAAGGAAGGAATTTAAGGAAAGGGCAGAGGAAATTATTCAAGAGTTATTGGGGAAGACAGAAAGTACTCCGGAGGTTATACCTAGTGAGTGGCATAAAATGAAAATGGAAATTAAAAATAGGATAGAAATGAAAGAAAAACAGATATGGTTAAAAGTAGTAGGAATTACTCAGAGGAGCTCATAAAGGTTAAAGTACTGCACAATAAAGGGAATCTCACAGAACAAGAGGAAACACAAATGCAGAGTGCTAAAGAGAAAATAAGGGAGTACTTCAATAATATATACAAGTTTAGAAAGATTGCTGTTAAGGAACTGTTTTTTGATAACCCCAGAGTACAAAAACTTTTTAGCACTACAGCTTAGCCAACAGAAAGTAGAAAGGGCTGTCACCAAGCTTAGGGAGCCTATAGCAAGAAAAATAACCACAGATCCTGTAAAGGATTAGAGATCTTTTGGAAATTTTATGAAAATTTGTATAAAACAGAGAAATATGAAAATCAAGAAAAAAAGTACACATGGAAATGTTTATGGAAGAATTAAATATGCAAAGGTTAAAGGTAGATGAGGCTCAATTACTAACAGTTAGGACAGAATGAGATGAGATAAAAATGGTGATATATTACCAAGTTACAGGAAAGTCTCCTGGAGTAGATGGTATTCCTGTAGAAGTTTGGAAGCTAGGTAAGAAGAAAGTGATAAAGATATAGAATGTTTTGTTTAACAGTATTTTAAAAGGATGGGAAGCATCAACATCTTGTAAGAAAGCTGTGGTGGCTGTAATACCCAAAGACGGTAAATATATAAACCCATTTCAACTTTTAACCATGATTATAAAGTGTTTATGTCTATAATTGCTAAAAGAATGGCAGAGCTTTTGCCAAAATTGATAGAAATGCATCAATGTGCTTTTGTAGAGAGGGGGCAAACATTTGAAGTTAACAGAACAATGATGTTCCAGAGGGAAACAGAATAGCTTACTTAAACGTAATTCTTTTTGGGGGGGCAGACTCCCTTGTCTCCCCAATATGAGGGTGAGCCACCCACACCCTCCAAATTTATATTACTAGCCTCTTCTTGCTCACTGAAAAAAGTAATGTATGTCTTTGTCTGTCATGAATCCAGTGTCAGGGGGCATACCTCTCAAACTCTTAGCACAAGAAATCTGGGCAAAGCCTAAAATAATGGGGTCAAAGCATCAAAAATAGGGACAAGTTTTAAATATTGCTGATATAAAGTTTACACTTAATTGCTAAAATAACAGGATTTGTATTAATGTGCTTTTTCTGAAGGAAAAAGCTTCATGAGGTTTCCATTAGAGCACTTTGAAATAATCACGATTACTGGAAAGTTTGCAGAATAAAAAATTGTGCTGCGGAAAGTATTATACTATATGTCTGAGACAAAGATTGGTGTCAGACTTTGGAAACTTCTCTTCCTTTAGTGTTTAAGCAGCTGAAGCATATCATAAAATAGAATAGCTACATGTAAAGCAGTATACATATAGTTATTAGATTTGATATTTAGGATTATTACTGTTTTTTTTTATAAAATGTATGGTTATAATTAAAATTAAGCTAACTTTAGCTTAGGTGTTTCCTTTATTCTCAAAGATAGCCACTACAGTGTTTGACTGTTTACCCTCAATATGACCGCATGTGATAAACTGATATAAATAATGGCCACAGTAATCCATATGAGATTGTTTCTTACACACATGCACTGCCTTTCTCTGACAAAGCCATATCAAAGATCATTTAACAATGATGTCACAATTGTCTTTTGTTTTCACACACAGTCTGGCTGTCCATCTGCTGAAGTTCTTGTTTAGAGTCTGTCTGTAATGCCACATAATTTGCATGCAGCAACTTTCTTGATCGGTCCTCACCAACTTGTTTGCTAATGTAGTCCATCACCAGTAAGAACAGTGGGTTCAGAGCTGAACCCTGATGGACATCCACTCCTACTGGGAAACCCTTTTTGAGTCCAAACAGTGTTCATACTTGCATCATTGGGTCCTTGAACATAGCCTGCACTAATTATACCAATGTTTCTAGGACTTCAAACAATCACAGGATGGCCTAGATCAGTTTCTTGGGACCTTGTCATATGCTTTCTCCAAGACTAGGAATACCGAGTTGAACTATTTCCTCATATCTATCTTTTTTTCCAACTGTCTGAATCACTGCAAACATTGAGTCATTTATGCTGCATCCTGATCTGAATCTGAACTGCTTATCTCCCATCTTATTTTCTGCTGCTCTGCATATTCATTATCAGTCACCCTCTCCATAACTTTCATGCAGTGCAACAGTAGTTTGATGCCTCTATACTGCCCACAGTTGTGGATGTCCCCTTTGTTCCTGATCACTGGCACTAGAATGCTTATTCTACAGTCATCTAGAATATACCTTTCTCTCCATACTGCTATGTGTACTCTCTGGAGTTACTTCTCCCCTAACTCTTCCAACATCTTGATCATATCTACTGTGACCTCATCTGAGCCTGTTGCTTTCCATTGCTTCATTTTTCTTAGTGCTGTTCTTACTTCTTCTAGGGTGGGTCCCTTTTTTCATAGTAAGCTGTGTGTGGGGGCAGTGCAGCTTCTATAGGATTTTCTTCATTCAGAAGATTCTGAATGTACTCCTTCTATTTATTATTTATTTATTTCCAGTTTGATTAGCGGGGAGGTCCACTGGGCCCTGGGGACCCGTTTTCAGTGGAGGCCCGGGGAGAAAAGCTCCAAAAATACAAATACAAATTACAAAATATGAAAAAATATAAGTGATACATTGAGGTGACCAGTTTGTACAATAGGCACATTCATTATTACAAAATAGTCAAATACAACTTCACTAAGGTTATTCTAAAAAGATTATACAATTATAAAGCTGTCCTTATAGAGTAATTTGAGAAAATGCATTATATAAGCACATTCCAAAAAGGCTATACATTTATAAAGCTACTTTATAGAGTAATTTGAGAAAATGCATTATATAAGCACATAGAGAAGAGAGTTAAGAAAATCTATTTACAGTATTCACACAAGGGGGTTCAAAGATAAATAATTGTAGGACATTTTGAGAGCAAGGGTACATTCCAAGTGGGATACCAATGTGTTCTTGGATAATTTTTAGGTGGGGTAGACTATATGCACTGCCTCACCTTTTTACATTCTAGGTAGGATATCAGTGCATCTGCCTTTGATGTTCTGTAGACTGCTGTGCAGCTTGTTGCTGACATCCCTTATGAAGGGTATCTTTCTGTCTTTCCCTTGCAACCTGATAGAGTTTTGTTGTGCCATCTACCGAGTCACTTTCTAGAAGCTGGTAGAATGCCTTTGGTGCCTTGTTCTTTGCTATTGGAACTGCTCTCTTTGTATCTTTGTTAGCCAACAAGTATTCCTTCTTAGCCTGGTCTATCTTTTCCAGCTCTCTCTTTTTCCTGCACTCCTCCTTTCTTTTGATGACATCCTGGATGTCTGCTTTCCACCACCAGCTTTCCTTATGTACTTTGTTTCCACACCTGGCTTGGCTGCATATCTGTTCCTGTAGTCCTCACACATGCTGTTTTGAGACTCTGCCATTCTTCTTCATCTCCAGCTATTTCCTTTTCTTTTTGAAAGTGCTTGAGCCCTGAGTATTTTCTTGAACTATGGTGCTTTCTCTCCAAAAATCCTAGACTCTGCTGACCTTACAGCCTTCAATGACCACTGCTTGCAACTGATTTTGACAACCAGTGGTATATGCTATGAACTGAATATTTCACTGATGATTATTTATTAATTTATTGATTTATTTGTACAATTTATTAAATGATCCCATTGGACCAATTTCAGCCTCAGCCCATATGACTTTACAATCACCAGTTCTACCTTATATGTTATAAGTTATATGCTGGCCACTCTTGCATGTTATCTAGTGACTGTCTCTCTTGCTGAACCATGTGTTGGCCACCGTCCATTTGACAGACAAAAGTCTAGAATGGCCTCTCCTTCTTTAGTCCTGTTGCCCCACCTATGAGGACCAAGACAGCTGGCCAGTAGCTTATTGACCCAAGGCTGCTGGACGTTATGTTGGGCACATACTAACCAGCCTGGGGTACATATAACCCTCCCATCATTAACATGGGTCACTGGTGTACATTGGAGTAGGCCTTCTTTGATCTCCCTGAAAAGAAGCTACTGGCCTAGTGGGACTAATTCAAGTCAACAAAGGATAAATCATATAAAAGACATTTATTAACTAAGATTTATTTTTCTGTATCCATCTGTGTATTGGAACTTGCTCTCAGTCAGTTCCATTTGCACTACAGTTTGCTACTGTAGAGGTCATTCAGATGTGCTAGCATGATGAATGACTAGTTATGCACCCAGAACTTTCATCTGTAGCTAAATTTCTTTCAGCTTTGGTTAGACTATTTGGTTTCTTACTTGAAGAGCCACAAACATTACACTACTACTATCTATTGCTTTAAGGTTTTGAACTGGACTGATTTTCACATGCACACTTTGAATCAATATTAAGAAACCAAACTCAACATTACTGATTTGCTTCATAGCAGATTGTCTTTTGCAGGTGGATGCATTCTACATGAACTACAGAATGAACTGACACCCCTCCTAAGTACCATGTTCAATCACAGTCTCACTTCAGGCTTTATGCCCACTGAATGTCACACAGTGACAGTTAATCCACTCCACAAAGGGGGAGCCACCATGGACCATGGGAACTACTGCCCCATTAGCCTGATGAGTCTGGTCTGCAAGGCTATGGAACATATCATCATGGAACGTATCATCATGGAACTTATAAACAATGAGATTGGTAATCTCCAAACTCTGGGTGCCACCTAGTTCGGGTTTATAAAATACAGATCATGTCTCCTAAACCAAAGCCGTAGATAAGGGTAAGGTGGTTCACACAGCCTATCTAGATCTTGCCAAGGCTTTCGACACCATCCCCTACTCTGGAATTATAGATAAGCTCAATAAACTAGGTATAAATCTCTATGTCACAAGATGGGTTGCCAACTGGCTCACTGACAGAACCCACACTGTCAAAGTAGCAGACTCCAAATCCAACTTCAGACCAGTGACAAGTGGAGTACCACAGGGTTCAGTCCTAGGTCCTCTCCTGTTTGGTATCTACCTCTCTGAAGTACAGGCTAACACAGAAAGTCTTTCGCTAATGAAGTTCGCAGATGACTGCAAACTAGGAGCCATAATCGAAACTCCTAACGATGTGGACATCCTACAAAAGGGCCTCACTGAGACAGATGCCTGGTGACAAAGCCATGGCCTCAAGCTCAATACCAAAAAGTGCATTGTCATCCCTTTTGTTAAAAACTCTGTACCCATGAACTATCATATAGGCAGTAGTCTACTTAACACCAAAAGTGTGATAAGAGACCCTGGGACACAGGTGGACAGTAGTCTCTCCTTTGATAATCACATCACCACAGTAGTCAGGAAATCCTTCTACGTGGCACACCTCATCACAAAAGGTTTCTCATCCAGGAAAAAAGAGATCATTGTTCATCTCTACTCGTCACTGATTAGACCCATTATAGAGTACAACGCCCCCTTTGGTATGTATCTCACAAGACATCTACAACAACTGGAAAGGCCACAGAAATACCTCACAAAGAGGATTACCAGCCTCAAACAGATGCCCTACGCAGACCATCTCAAAAAACTCCAGCTTTACTCCATCGCATATCGCCTACTCAGAGGCAATCTCTGCCTAACATACAAAGCTATGTCAAACCCAGAGCTGTTGGACATGCTCCACTTAAAGAAATCCCAGTCCCTCTGAGCTACCCACTCTATGGACCTAAACCTTGTCACCACAATAAACAGAACATGCTGGAGGGATAGATTCCTGTCCCAGAGACTTCCCATACTCTGGAACAAACTACCTATCTATATCAAACAAAGCTCCTCATTAGCACTCCTCAAGAAAAATCTTGATGATTGGATGGGAGATAAGAAATTCACCCCAGGGATCACTTCTGTGGCTCTGCTCGACAGGGGCACAGGAAAATAATTTTCTTGGGTGGCGAAAGCCAGGGTACCATTTGACTAGGCTTATATAGGCCCTAGGGCCAATAGCCTAGTACCTACCTATGAACCTATGAACCTATGTTTCTTGTTGGGAATAATATCTACATTTAAAATAGAAGACAGAAGTGACCTAAATCTATACTAAGTGAGAAAAAAAAGAAATGTTTAAAAAGTAGGAATATTAGAAAAAATTGGTTGAATGACTTTTCTTGACATTTTAAACTTTTTATACTACATTAATTTCACATGGAATATGTTTTATTTTTTCTGGAGCAAGGACACCAGTGCTCTGAGTTTATCCTATTCAACCCATTACTGTTGATTTTAAATTCGCCTTCACTGTTCAGCCTGTTCTTTTTTTATTTTTTATTTTTTGTGTGTATATCTTTTAAATTTCTGTAGTGACATCCTGTTTGAAATAGCCTTGCTATCTTAATTATAATTTGTATGAAATCTCAGATGTACTTACAGACAGCTAGTGACTTTTGTATTCAGTTTTATTGTTGTTTATTTGGTCGCATTTTCATTTACTGTACTTTTGATAACATCTTTATTGTTTTATAACTTGAAAGTCATGCTTTTCTTGTTTTTTTTATCTTGCCTATTAGTTTTACTCATTAATGTCTCTACTACTTTGAAATTATACTTAACTGTGATGCAAATTAACTACCTGTAATATTCACTACTGTATAATTTAAGTGTATGATATTTTATGCTGAATATAAATAGCTAGAATATATGCTTTCAGTTTTGTTGTTATGATTTACTGACTTGTTTCTTAGTGTTATTGTTTTTGTTTTAATTGATATTCATGCTTATTTTAAACTGTACTGTTCTGCAACTTGAGATTTTTTAAGAAGGCACATCATAAATATATTAATCACGTGACTGATTGAGTGACGGAAAGCTACAGACACCATGGAGATGCAGTTTTCATGCAGCTGCTACATGGCCTTTTGCACAGATTGTTCTACTGCCTGTGGAGCAGCATCATTGAGCATATGGTTTGATGCATGGGACATGAGGATGACATGTTTATTTTGATCGTCTGCATTTCTCTGTTACATTTCTACAGCTGTACAACCACATTTCCATATTACTTATTCAAACACTGTGCATTCATCTAGTATGCTTCATACCTTACTTGAGTTATATTAACCAAATAGATGCTCTGTGAAGATGTCATGCATATGGCAGACATGTACCTGACATTGTAACTGGCTTAGCTGCATGGTTGCTATCAGCTGCACTTTACATTTTTAGATGTCTCTGCACTGTTATTCTGTTGTAGGTTGGGCAAGTGCACTAGCTATGGTTTCCGGAATCATGTTATGCATGGTGTGGTATGAGAGAGACAGAGAGAGATAGAGAGAGCATGCATGCATGCATGTGTGTGTGTGTGTGTGTGTGTGTGTGTGTGTGTGTGTGTGTGTGTGTGTGTGTGTGTGTGTGTGTGTGTGTCTACACTTTAAACAGCATTATAAATAATATTTCATAATTGCTGCCACAGCTATACTGTAAATGAAAACTAAAAAAACAGCTTATAGCATACCTCTCAATTGTCCAGTTTTATGCAGGATATCCACATTTTGCATTATAGTTTTGGTTTGTTCTTCATAAAATTTGTGGTTTTCTGGCAAATCACTGAGGATTGAAACCATTAAATAATGACACGCATTTGATTTTCAGATTTTATATCCTTCAGGAAATCCATGCTAACATAAAACCTGTTATTCTAGTAACCTTCTTCATTTATAAGGGCAATATTTAAAATGTGCCCCTATCTATGGGCTTTTGTCCCCTCATTATTTAGGATTTGTCATTTTTTCACTAAAAGGTTAAGAGGTATGCTTATAGTTATTTAAATGAAGACTCACAAATTAGCAGTGGGTATACCATATTTCTTCAGCAGATGAAAAAATGGAATATTTTGCCACATTACACAAATCCAGCTTCATTTGAGTCCAAATTCTGATAAACTATATCTATTTGTGAGTTTCTGTTTATTTCTTCTGTACCTGAGCTGAATGAAGTGAAACTTAGAAGATTTTAGATAATGGATTAGAGCAGTGAAGACAAATACACTACTGATATGTTTAATAAAGGATCAAATCTTAAGTTGTTCTTATTACCATTTACTGACCAGTTATAAATATAGTAAAAAATCAAAACTAAGATGCATTCAGTCATGTTAAATCTGGAAAACATTTACTATTAAATGATCAGCTATGCTATGAAGGACTCATTTTCAGAATTAGTATATTTATAATAATTGAAAGAACACTAATGCGTAAAATCATTTTCTCACCATTTCCTAAAGTCAAGTGAACAAGGCGCTTTAGCCCTTCTCTTACCTGGTACACTAGCTCACACCTGTTAGATATGGGGAGGGTTAAATTTCTTTACCTGTTGATACTCCATGTCTATACGGAGACGATTCTCAAACTGCAATGGTACTTTCCAATAGATTCTAAAAAAATATAGCAGTGCAGGCCCACTTTTGACTTCCATCTCCTGAAGAACATCTAGTACATACACAGATGGGTGAACTGGTTTCTGTGCGCCATCTGCCAAGATATAGGAATAACTAGAATTAAATGCAAAGTACTGGGTATTATGACAGAATAATGAAAGGCTTAATGATGTTATTTATTGTTGCTATGACAAATGGCATAAAAAAATTTTAGTTTCAAGTTGCGAAGGTATCAAGGGATCAATATTGTAGAATAATGATTCTTTATGATTTATATGATAAAATAATTGTTTGACATCCATAACTTCAGCCCTTGTAAACATGCTATTCTGAATTATATGATACATTTCAGTGAGTAGCAAAGATGCACACAATCTTTTTTGTAGCAGCATTTTTGATTTCTGTTAGCATTTTATAATGAATTATAGTTAAGCAATAGTTGCAGTTGTCAGTGTAAGTAACTTTACTAGTTTCTTGTCCATCATTCAGTTTTCATTCTAGTCTAAACCCATCTCTCCTTACTAATAGTGTACCTGTGAAAACACCAAAAACTAAAGAAACATTTGTCAATGCTAAGGGTTGCCTTGAAACAGTTATCAGTTACAGCAACTTAACAGGAAGAATAAAAGACAGACAGAATACCTTATTATTAGTAAGACAAGATGTTCAGTAAAGGTCGATTAAGTGGTATTACTTTGTCATGTACAAAACTGTATATATTTCAGTGATCAAGGAGCAGACCAAGTACTGGAATTTTGTTATTTTTCTTGGTTCTTTTGAATTAATTTTGATGAATGATAGGAAAAATGTATGGATTCACTGAAGGGACACAAGCAAAGAAGAAACTGCAAAAATAAATAAAACAAGAATTCAAGTTTAAAGTAAAATATCTGGACTGGTAGAATATAGGGATGAAGCCCTGATTACAACCTGAATGAGCTGAACTTGATTAGTGGCAGTGCAAATGGATGTTCATGATTATGTTTGGGGAGGGGAAGCATGCTGGACTGGGCTATTTCCGATTAATGGCTGAGGGCAGAGATCATTTGAGTAAGACAGCTTGACTGGGTACATGGAAATACAAAGTGGACTTTCCTAAGGGCTAGGGGGAGGCATGACTTTAGGCCACTCTTTATGACACATCTAGCCTAACACTTGAGGCCAGCATACTGGGAGGGGATAGTGCAATAAAAAAGCCTCAGTGCCAAGCCACATTATGACAAATCCTTTTCTGTCCCATCCCAGTCTGCAGTGTATTGTAAACTCAAGAGTCTGTTATAGCATGGATTTCTCCAAATGTAAGTGCAACCCTGGAAGGGAAACTCGAGAGTGTTGGTCACACCGGAGAGACACCATGACACTAAGAGATACAAAAGCTGACATCACTGGGAACAACCACCAAGGAAGCTTGAAGTAAGTGATGGCAAAGGGAGTCAAAAAATAAAAATAAAAAAAAATGATAAAAAAATAGAAGAAATAAAGAAGCTTAAACCAGAATCAGTGCAACTACATACTATAGTATACGCTACATATCAAAAACAGAACAGAAAGTAACAGTGTATACTAAAATCTCTATAGTAGCAAATGCTGTATCAGCACAAATATGTATCAAGGCATCTCATCAAAGAATATTCTGACTTAATCTTATAACATAATGCCTACTGTTTGAAAGACAAAACAAAACTATGCTATAATGAACCATAGTGACATTAAAATAATTCATAATAATGTCATTGCTTGTACATTTTAAAAGCAGTACTGCATTATATACATTTTATTTTGCAAACCCATGAACAGCAGACCCTGACTTAAGGACTTATTTAATTTTTGTCACTACCTTCAGTTATGCACTAGTTGTACTTACTTTTCTCCACATAGTCTTCTTCTTTTGGCTTTTCCCAGTTAGGGGTCGCCACAGTGGATCACCTGTCTGCTCATGATTGGCAGTGGAGTTTTACAGTGTCGACTTGCCAGCCCGGCACCCAGCTTTCCACAAAAGGTGCACACGCACTCACACCTAGGGCCAATTTAGAGTGTCCAATCCACCTACTGCATGTCTTTGGGAGGAAACTGGAGCACCCGGAGGAAACCCACACGACCACATGGAGGACATGCAGACTCCGCACAGAATGCACCCCAGCCGAGGATCGAACCGGAGAACCTCTTGCTGTGAGGCAACAATGCTAACCACTGCACCACCATGGCTGCCCAACGTTTCTCCACATAGTATAATGTTGAATTACATGTATGTGTAATAAATAAAAATATCAACCTTCAAATACATCTGCCAATTAACAGTTGTCATTATAATAAATGTTCACTAACATTAAACACAAATTATTAAACACAAATTATTTTAATAGAAAAATAAGAACAATACTAGGCAAGTAATAGAAGCCATAAGGTGTCTAGCTATGTATACCTTTAAGTAGATGTGTAAGGTGTAAATTTGTGTCTACACATCCAATTGTCAAGACTCGCCTTAAAGGTAGTCAAAGTAGACATTGTCTGACATGCTTCACACTGTAAAAGTTCCAGACTCCAAATCTGACCTCAAAGCAGTGACAAGTGGAGTACCACAGGGTTCCATCCTGGGACCTCTCCTGTTTGGTATCTACTTCTCTGAAGTACAGGCTAACATAGAAGACCTCTGGCTAATGAAGTTCACAGAATACTGCAAACTAGGAGCCATAGTCAAGTCCCCAAATGATATGGACATCCTACAGAAGGGCCTCGCTGATACAGATGCCTGGTGTCAGAGCCATGGCCTCAAGCTCAGTGCCAAAAAGTGCAGTGTCATCCCCTTTGGTAAAAACTCTGTACCCATGAACTACCATGTAGGCAGCAATCTACTTAACACCGAATCCGTGATAAGAGGCCTTGGGACCCAGGTGGACAGTAGTCTCTCCTTTGATAGTCACATCACCACAGTAGTCAGGAAGTCCTTCTATGTGGCACACCTCATCATAAAAGGGTTCTCATCCAGGAAAAAAGAGGTCATCGTTCCCCTCTACTCGACACTCATTAGACCCATTATAGAGTACAACGCCCCTTTTGGAATGTACCTCACAAGACATCTGCAGCAGCTGGAAAGGCCACAGAAGTACCTCACAAAGAGGATTACTGGCCTCAAACAAATGCCCTACACTGGCTGCCTCAAAAAACTCCAGCTTTACTCCGTAGCATATCACCTAATCAGAGGTGATCTCTGCCTAACATATAAAGCTATGTCAACCCCAGAGCTGTTGCACATGCTACACCTAAAGAAATCCTAATCCCTCTGAGCTACACGCTCTAGGGACCTAAACCTTGTCACCACAATAAACAGGACATGCTGGAGGGATAGATTCCTGTCCCACAGACTTCCCATACTCTGGAACAGGCTACCCGTCTATGTCAAACAAAGTTCTTCATTAGCACTCTTCAAGAAAAATCTTGATGAGTGGATGGGAAATAGGAAATACACCCTGGGGATCACTTCTGTGTCTCTGCTCGACAGTGGCACAGGAAAATAACTTTCTTGGGTGGCATAAGCCAGGGAATCTTGTTGGCTAGGCTTACGTAGGCCCTTGGGCTGATAGCCTAGTACCTACCTATGAACCTATGAACCTATGTAGTGTTATATGCTTTTGAGTTAGTAGCCCTTACTTCATGTTAGTCTTGTTCATTTGTTGGTGCATATTTAGTTTTCTTGTATGGATGTTTTTTCTATCCACTGGTTTTAAAAATAAATATGTAATCAAGTAGGGTTGTGTCTTCCGTGGCTCAATAAGTGAGACACAACTCACCTTGGGCTATCCCGCAGGTTACTGGATAAAAGGAGAGCTGTGTTGCTCTGTTGGTGTAGGTGACAGATTTAAGGCCTTTAATTTCCATGGCTAAAAATCATTGTACCATTTCCAGTTGAGTGATACGCTTGATTTGTACATACCAAAGTGGGGGGGTGTATTCCATGATGAGTCTGATAAGGGAAGAATACAGTGGCAAAATTATTGATTTTTTTTTTTAATTTAATTTTATTTTTTTTGGATCTTGTTGATATTCATTTGCAAATTAAGTGGACCAGACAGAAGACTATACTGACTATGGTGGCAACATGATGACTGAATGAGAAAGAGTTGTCCACATAAGTACACAGGCTGTATCTGTCTTAAAAGGAGTACAACTTATTTATTTATTTGGTTATTGTCATTTGTTTACTGGGAAAGTCCACTGGGCCATAAAGAGCCCATTTTCAGTGAAGGCCTAGGGAGAAAAGCTCCAGGACAAAAATAACAGTTTATGCACAAGTTTACAATGTATGACAACATAATAATACAAGTTTACAATGTATAAAAAAGACAAGGGTATACCATAGGAACAAATTAAAGTGGGCAGAGTCCACCAGAGTCAGGTAGACAAAAACTGCAGAAACTGTAGCACTAGCGTTTGATCTGGGAATATTATAGAAATGAGAGTAGAAGGCATGCAAAGTATCAATGGGAGTTCAAGTAGTTACAGAAGAAATTAAGGTTAGTTGCAGGAGGAAAACAAGTTAGTACCTTTTCAACCAATAAGAGTGCTGTGAAAGTGAGTTTAGTCATCTTCTAGTGCAGATATAGAGCAAGAGGTAGAGTGATGGAGAGGCTAGATAAAGTAGGTACAATGCAAAATATTTAGAGTTGCCAGATAACATACTAGCAGAGTTGAGTCTAGAAAGTAGAAAGAATCAAGTAATAGCTTCATAGGTAGTAGTAGTAGTAGGTGCATTAGTGCAGTTACATACCCAATTAGAAATGAGATGATTGTGAAGGACAGTTTTGAAGTTAGAGAGACGTTGTTCACTTTGTACGGGGGATGGGAGGTTGTTCCATAATTTGGCAATGATCCAGGATTGTAAGAGTTTGCTTGCCCGAAGATTTGGCTTATGAATTTGGAATAGGTGTTGGTGTTCTGAGCGTAGTGGCCTAGGAAGGGAGTAGGGGGCCAGTAAGGAGCTAAGAGCAGGGCAGTCTAATGGTTTATGGATAAGTTTATGTGAGGTGGTCAGCTTTATGAGTAATAGATAATGTGGGAATTCTAGCCATTGTAATTTCCTTAAGGCTATTCAATGATGGGAGGACTGGCAGTTGCCTGTAGCAAATTTGGCAATTTTGTTGTAGCAAGACTCCAGTTTTAGTTTCAGGGAAGACTGCAAGTTAATTAGCAATAGTACACCATATGTTAAAGATGGAAGTAGGTATGCGAGGGCTAGAGCTTGTTTAGTTGGTAAAGAGAGAAACCTGTTATGCCTGTAAAGTAGCCCTAATTTTTTGTGAGTTTTATTAATATTGGATTGGATGTGCATGTCGAATTTTAGGTTCTCGTCCATTATGACCCCTAGTAGTTTGGTGTTGGCTACCAATTCAATTTTTATAGAGTTTAATGAGAATATGTTGAAACCTTCTCTGTTGACATTTATATTTTTTTTGGGGGGATAAACAGTATAAGTTTAGTTTTTTTTTGGTATTTAGAGAGAAATGTTTTTTATGGAGCCATGATTCTGTAGTGAAGAATGCTGTTTGAGTCATTTGTTGTAGAGTGGCTGGGTTGGGGGAGAGCAGACTATGGTTGAGTCATCTGCATACTGGACTAGGGAGGTGTGTAGAATAGCTTGGTGTAGATTGTTTATAAATATGTTAAAAAAGAGAGGCCCTAAAACTGAGTCTTGTGGAATGCATGTAGGGTTATGAAAGTAGGGAGAACTAGAGTCTTGCCATTTAACTGCATGTTGCCTATCTCAGAGATAACTTTTAAACCAGTTAAGAGATTGAGAGTTAAGTCCTATAGAAGCAAGTTGAGACAGGAGAATGGTATGGGAGATGGCACCGAATGCTTTTCATAGGTCCAGAAAGAGGGCTGATACTCTATGGCCTAATTCATGGGCTTTGTTGATTATATCTAAGAAGGAAATAAGTGCAGTAGATGTACTAAGCGATGGACGAAATTCACGTTGGGTTAGGGAGAGAATATTGTTATTTAGAAGGTAATGCGTGAGTTGTTTTTGGATACATTTTTCCAGAATTTGTGAGATAGGGGATAGAATAGCAATGGGTAGATAGTTTGATGTATCCGAGGATCGGCTGCCTTTATGAAGCGGGAGGATTATAGCTTTTTTCCAAAGGCAAGGCACATAGGATTCCTGGATGGACCTGTTGATAAGGATACTAACTGGGTAGGCTACTGAGTCTGCAGCGATCTTAAGGAATTTGGCAGAAATATTGTGAGTAGAATTAGAGCAAGGCTTTAGGTTTTGAAGTTTTTTATGGAGGATGTGTAGATAGTGAAGAGATTGAATGCTAGTTGATGGGGTTCCTTGATACAGTTTTCGTTAGGGCTTTTTGGGCTTGAAAGATTATGGAGGGTAGAGGAGGAGAGTTGGGTGTAGAGATGTGATTGGATGGTAAGGCTGTGGAGAAGGAGGTACTAAGATTGGCTATAGTATCAATGAAATAGTTGAATTTAGAGGCGATAAGGTCAGGTGGCATGTTAGGGTATGGGCAAGTATTAGATCTAGTGCTGGGGTGTAAGAGATTATTGATAGAAGACCAGAACAGTTTTGGATTATTTTTCCTGTTTGTTGATTTATGACAAATAAGGTAGGAATATTTTCTTTACTGTGCTGCACATGTTTGCATTTAGTCTGAAACTGTTTAGTGTGCACCAGGTAGGTGAGTATTTTAGCCCTTGATGGAGCAGTTTAGCATTAGTGGATGAGAGGCTAATTATGCCCAGCTTGTAGTTATCTGCAGACTTGATCAACCATGCTTCTGGGATATTGGCTTGGGCAATATACAAAATAACTGCCAAACAGGACAGAGCCCAGGACTGATGCATGTTATACCCCACTAGTTATAGTTTTACATTCACAGAGGGTACCAGCAACATTTACAACCTGAGATCTGGTGGATAGCCATTTTGCAATTCAGCAGATGATGTAGTGTTTTAAATTAAGTTTCTCTGTTTTTTCAATAATACCAGTGGAGGCTAGTGTCAATACCTTGGCTAGGTCAAAGTTCACAAAGTTACCAATGTCCACAGCCTCTGTAAACTTTTAAAAGGAGTTTACTAGATTCTGAAGACAGGTTCTACACTTCACTAAACCAAACTGATTGGTATCTAGTTCAGTTGGATTGCTTATGTCTGCATAAATGAGTTATTTAATCATACATTGAATGGCTTTGCATATAAGGCTAGTGATGCTGATGGTCTGTATTTACATGTGTCTGTAGAGAGGCCACCCTTGTGTAGGAGAGTCATACTAGCTGTTCTCCAAGCATCAGACAAAAAAAAAACGGTGGATAGGTTGATGCTGAACAGTTTAAGCAGATGCTTGGATAGCACATGCCTGGTAATGATGAAAATGCAGACTGGCATTTTGCCAGGCCCCATGGAAGTATTATTGTTAGGACTGACAGGGATTATAAGACTTATTTCAAAGTGATTACAAGGGAAACTAAATTTTCGGAGCTAGTTAGAGCAACAATGCAGGGTAAAGCTAGCACTAAATACATCTTGTAATATAGTGGACTTGGGATCAGAATGCATGAAATTATTAGGGATGAGCTCAGTGCATTGTTGAACATTGTGCCATAACTTTTATTTATTTATTTATTTAATCTCTGTTGCATGGGTTATTCCAATCAGGTCAATGGCCTTTTCTGGGGGAGAACCATTGTAGTATTCGTACTGAATAGGGGACATTTGGCCAGGACACTGGCAGAACTTCCCTTACTCTTTTTGATAAGTGCCATAGGATCTTTTATATTCATGTGAGCTGCCACCAACTCAGGTAGATGAGGCCTCAATTTAAAGCCACATCTGGAGGATGGCACAAAGATCTGTAATTTCCTTTAGTATTTGTAGTGACATCAAGTTTGTATTCTGCCTTGCATTTTCAAATAGTGCTCTTAAGTTCCTTGCTGGCATGTTTCAATGTTGTCTTGAGGTAGAGAGATGGGAAATTCTTACATTAGTTTATTAGTTAATTAAGACAAGATTTCCACCAGAGAGGGTTATTCTTGAATTTATCATTATATTTAGGGTGGACTATTCCAGATTTTTTATGCCACTGTTTGCATGCTGTCCAAAATCAGAGGTGAATGTGGCAGCCTACTGAGTTGGATCCATTCATGAGGGATTGTTGAGAATCTTGCATAGATCTTCTACAAACTGAAATAGGTTGGTCCTTGACAACTCCCTAAAGCCTGTCTAACTTGGTGGTGGCTTTACAGAGAAGATGACTGAATTGTGGCCAGATTTAATCAAGGATTAGGAGGTACAGGGTGGGGTACAAGCACAGCCTAGGTTGGCAAGGACCAGGTCAAGGATATTACTACCGCTAGTGGTAGTTTACAGATTGTTTCAATGTAGTGGTATTAACAATGCCTAGAAAATGCTGAGCATATGCCAGAAAATGCTTGGGTGGTTGGATTGCCCTTGCTAGAATGTATTTGTTCTGATACTTGGCCGCTCAGAAGTATTAAGATAACGTCCATGATTTGGTGGGACTCTATAGCTAGCAATAAAGAAATAGTTGGATTTGCTAAGGGTGATTTGGATTTCTATGAGCTCTAAGTTAGGGTATTTGATAACTTGAAGAAAGGTGATGGTGTTTCTTACAAATATAGATACACTCTCTCAGTTTCCTGAAGGTGTGATAAACTCTGGTATAGAGGGTCTGCTGTCACTGCATTGAAACCATGTCTCAATAGCTACACATATATCAATGTGTTTAAGTTGCAGAACAGCCTTGCGTTTTGGCAACTTTCTTTTTAGACTGCTAGCATTGAATAGTGCCACCATAATATATGAATTTCAGTTTGCTTGTTCTGGAATATCAACTAGGGGGACAACGACACTATAGGTCAACAAAGGCTTTAGCCAGTATGCAGAGGCCCTGGTATGGGAGGTGTAAGCCATCCTTGGTGAAACAGAAAGCCTTATTTACCATGTTATCCCATGCTGATGCATACTAGATACCATTAGAATGGCACCAGCTACTTAGCCATTTGTTAACGCCAATAATTTTTCTTGGCATCTAGGCATCCCTCTTGGTTAAAGCAAGATACTACTCAAGACCATTGTCTTTCCTGCCTCTGACACATGCATAGTAAGTTCAATCATGTCTCCTGCATGTCTCTGTGGGTGGAGTGCCTTAGGTCATTCACTCCTACATGGGCCACCAGTAGGTTGAGGTTACATTTGTCTGGTTTACGGGACCTGAGAACCCTTGTGACATCATGGATCCTGATACTGGACGAACAGCTTACAGTCATGCTGTTCTTGTCCATTCTTATGAGGATCTGTACTAATATCATGGTATCATACAATGCTGTAATGTTTTAACTTTTACTCCACTTTGTGCGTTATCCCACATGTAAGAATGTTTTAACTTTTACTCCACTTCGTGGGTTATCCCACATGTAAGCAGTATCCACGAGTTAAACTTTACATCGCAACAGAGCTATCTAACAGTGTGCCAGCTTTTTTGAAACCTGCATTGCTTAATGCTATGTAAAAGGTACAGGCAAGTGAATTGCAACTCTTCTATACTGTTACACAGCGTTGTGAGCTGTACGATATCTAATTTTATAAGCCTTGTTTATTTGGAAGCTACATTGCTTAGTATGCTATTGAATATATAGGCGAGAAAATAGCAACACTTATTTGTAGCATTACGAGCTGTAAATGTTTAATTCACAATTACTGGGCACCTAAAAGCTTAAAAATCAGAGGCAAAGGACCATTGGCTATCTATAGACCAGTATAAGTGAAACATGCTAGCATTGGTTAATTTCTATTCCGATTACTGTTAGCAGTGTGTAGGGCGATATTAGGAATGTGATATCAGTTTAACTAACTGAAAATAAGATCCTGCTTGGCCTGCAAGGGTAACTTGAACTGGAGTTCTATCCAGCCATCTTATAGTGTACTGTGATATTGAAGTGTACTCCTAAATACGCTAGCTCCATTTAAGTTCCTGATTAGTTGTTTATTGTTTATTTATGGTACCTCTTTTCTGAACTCCTTTATGCTGTTTAGTTTGGTTAAATTGTATAATTAAGACAGCTGAATGTTCTACATGCTGTGCTTGTACTACATTTATATGCACTACTACTAGAAATAAATTATGTCTGTCCTAGCCTGTATGCTTACACCCTAAGATTTAACTAATTTTTTCCCTCTTCCAGACCACTCGTAACCATTCTTTTAAAAACAAAAATACATCCACCCTCCCATCAAAAAATGAAAGCAGTTAAGAGGAATCCCCCAGCAAAACAGTGGACCCAGCAAGGAAAGATCAAAAGATCTAAGACTGAAACTAGTGCATGTATGTTAAATTTTTATATTTAATGTACCTTACATAGAGACAACACCTTTTTAACTACTGCAGATTGACTTTAGTGTGGTCAAGCACTGCATCACGGAGAAGCGCAAGTATCCCCCCCCCATATTTGTTAATGTCTTAATTCTACTGCTCTTCTTCTCTAGAATGTACCTTCACCTCTTCCTACCCTTCCTGCCCATACACAAGCTCCCTGAAATACATAATAAAACTCTGCGACTGGCCATTTTTTTGTATAATTAGCATACCTAGCAACTCTATTAATTTCTTTTCATATAACTGCTGAGTCCCTAACTTCCACCTATACAGGCTACATAGGCTCTTTTTCACCTACCACTGATAGTCTCCCAAGCACTCCAGTGTTTTGGACTACTGGCTCTGCCCGCTCCGTTCGCTACGGTCACTCCGCTCCCCTATCCTACATTCATTCCCACCCACCCCATAACAATTAAATTTATAGTTACAGACCACACGTACCATCAGTTCCCACCCACCCAATTAGACTATCTCACCACACTTAACATTCCCAACACACTCCACCACACCCTTACAATCACACCTTTATTAGAATACCAAACTCACACAGTTATAGATACTACCCTTAGACACACCTCACTATTTATTAAAACTAGACAAGATGAACTGTACACAACAGTCCCAATTACTAAAATCACTACTCTACCCATTTACAATCTACACTTTTCTCCTGCTTTCTTTCCTCTTCTCTTACCACACTCAACTACATATCAGTACCCCACTCCAATGGTAAACTGAAACTATAGCCAATCCCCTGAAACTAAAAATCTTCCCTATCGCACCACACAACCTCACCTCCTCTTAATCAGTCTCCTACTCTCACTATAAACTGATAGTCAAAATTTACCCTCACTCCTCTCTAAGACAAACTGAATTATTACACAAACTAACTAAACTGTAGCTTCACCTACACCAAAAACTCATTCGCTGTGGTGACATTCATCCCAATCCAGGACCCACTGCAACATCCAACACTAACTCAAATCAGCTAAATCCCCTATACCATAGACCTACCTCTTCTCTCCTCTTCTTAAACATAAATGCAAGAAGTATACTTAATAAAATTCAGGACCTTCACACCCTACTAGCTGTATATAAACCAAATACAGCTGTGCTAACTGAAACATGGATTAAACAAGAACACCACAATAATGAGATTACAGCCCCAGGATATCATTTTATATACAAAGATAGATTAGAGAAAAAAGGGAGGTGGTGTAGCAATATCATTCCAAAATCATCTCACCATAGAACAATTTGATTATAACACCCTAGAAGTCAAGGATGTTGAACTAATCCTTGCTAAACTAAATCTAAACTCCAACAGGCATATAATCATTGCAGGTGGCTATATCCCACCAGGCAATAACATCACTATAATGGAAAGCCTGCTAAATTGGATCTGAAACTCCCTGACACAAGAAACCATACTATTAGGTGACTTCAATATTGACTGGCTTAACTGCTCTAGCCACACTCCATCTACCCACATTAACCTCCATAGATTTTTCCAAAGTATAGCTACCCCAACTAGAACAGACAAAACATCAAAACGAGAATCCATCTTAGACTGGATTCTGTTATCTGACCCCAGTCTAGTATGGCATTCTGGCTGTCTTCCTGATAGTCTAAGTGACCATCAACCAACCTACCTAATTAGGAACAGACCCCACTACATAAGCCAACCCAACGTCAGAGTAGTATGTAATAAAAATACCTTTATAACTACTGACTTCATCAATACACTGCAAAGCTGTAATTGGACTCCCCTAAAACAGCTATCTCTAGATGAAGCCTTACAGTACTTTAACTCTACTTTCCTAAAAATCCTAAACTATCATGCTCCCCCACGATCTATAAGAATAAAAGCTAACTATGCTCCATGGCTGACTAAAGATACTAAAATTACAGTGAAAGAGAGGGACAAGGCCTGGAGTCAATATAAAAAAAAACACTAATCTGAGGCAAATCTACCTAGAACTTTGCAACAAAGCCAAAAAACAAATCAAACTTGACAAAACTAACTACTACAAAAACATGCAAGAAAAATATGTTCATAACCCTAAATAATTTTGGGCCACAATAAATGGTATACTCCACCCAGGAAAAGCCTCTACTCCAATCCCAGTAATACCAAACAACAATGACAACATTACCACACAATTTAACAGATTCTTTACTGAAACAGTTTAAACCCTTGCCAATGCCCTAAATAGCACCAGTAGCCCTATACCAGCAGCTATCCCAACCCACCCTACTACACAAAACAATACTACCAGCTTTTCCCTATACCCTGTACCCACTAAAGTAATTTGTAAACTCCTTAAGAAACTCAGACCAACTATGCTAGCAACTGACAACCTACCAGCAGATTTCCTTCAGATATCAGCTGAGGCTATAGCCTATCTCGTGTCCATCCTCATAAACAGATCACTTGCAGAATACAAAGTCCCCACCTTGTGGAAAACATGACATATTATTCCACTGCACAAAGGAGACAACTCCTTAGACCCCACCACCTAATGCCGAATTGTAATCCTTTCACCTTTATCCAAAATATTAGAAAGAGTTGTTCATTCCCAACTACTGCAGTACCTCCTAAAAAACAACTTACTCTCCAAAACTCAGCATGGCTTTGGACCCTCCCACAGCACCACCACAGGACTACTATAATTTACCGATATAGTTAACCACCACAGAAACAAGGGACTATTTGTATCTTTCATTTTCTTAGACTTATCAAAAGCCTTTGACATGGTAAACCACAGTATTCATCTCCAAACTCGATCTACTCTAAACTTCAGCTCCTCCACTGTATCATGGTACAATAGCTACTTATCTGGCCATCAGCAACAGATCTATGGCATGACCAGCTGTCTCCCCTGCTACCAGTATCCATAGGAGTCCCTCAAGGGTCCGCCCTAGGCCCACTATTCTTCTCACTATTTACCAACCAAATCTCTTCTTCCTCACTCACAGAATGAGTAGTACAATATGCAGATGACACCACCCTTATATGTGACTCCCCCACCTTAAACGAACTGCAAACCCTAACCCAAAATAATTTTACTCTAGTCGAAACATGGTTCACTAACATCAAACTTATTCTTAACTCCAAAAAAACTCAACTAATACTTTTCAGCCCTGGTCAAGCTCCCCCCTAAACAATAGTTTCACCATTCACTCCAAAGATAACATTCAAATCACTCCAACTGCACACACTAAACTGCTAGGTGTAGAAATAGACAATCTGAAATTTGACATCCATATAGCACAAACCATCAAGAAAGTTAACAAAAAGCTGGGACTCCTCTATAGGAACAGTTTATCACAAAACATACCAAAGCTACTATTGCAAGGACTCATCTCTTATCCAGACTTCTCTATGCCTCCCTCATCCTTACTAATCTCTGCCAAACTGATCTGATCAGAATTTGGAGCTCACTACCAAGCCATATAACCTCTACTACCTCTACTATTCAATTTAAAAATCTCCTGAAAACCCACTTTTTAAACAGTTGGCTTTGCTCATGCTACTCCCCAGGTTAACTCTTACCATTACCTTGTTGCAATGATTCTACTAAGGGTCCCCTGATTCCTTTCCCTGTAAAGTTTAATAACCAGTTGTTATTACTTTAATAAAATTACTTCAAGTATTCATAATTATAGGCAAACACTCAGATATACATTAATACAACTAACAAAAAAAAATCTATATAGTTCTTACTGTTGTAATCCTGAATAATGTTAATCTATGTACTTTACTAAATGTCTCCTTTAAGCATTTGTTAATATATACCTTGCTGATGTTTATATGGATGTAATATTTCTTTCCGTATGCTATTTTTTCTTTTATGAAATTTTCTTGTATATATTGCTATTGGAGCTTTTCTCCCCGGGCCTCCGCTGAAAATGGATCTGTGTCCAGTCAGACTTTCGCCAAAAGTCAACTGAGGGTACAACACTTGAAGTAACAGCACCAAAACCCACAGTAAAAACCACGATCCACACTGTAGAATAAAACAAGAACCGAGTGTTCTTTATTGCAAAAACTCCTGTACAATCAATGGTTGAGCGCTTTCATGTAAATAATACACTTCATCAGAACAAGATACAGAGTTGAAAAACCATTTTTAACAGAAAAAAACGCCAAAATTAATTGATAAATGCAACGCCCTTTCATTTAAAAAAAACAGTACACAAATAATTAAGAAATTCATTGAATAGTAACTACCCCTAAGTAAATCAACTATTCCAATTAATGTAATTTAAAATTTGTAGGACAGTTTAAAAACAGTTTAAAACCCAATCAATTACAATATAAAACGAAAATGTGCCATATCAAAATGATTCAAAGCAGTTCAGCAATAATACAATATGCCTATACATGAAAAGAGAGCAAGTGGACAGAGGTAATGTAAAACCACAAGCCCAAGTTGGTAAAAAGGTTCGTCAGAACCAGTAATAGTAAAATAAATGTGAATAAAAGTAAAAATGACATTAACCTATGCCCCTATGTACCAGTACGGCCTGTTTGTCTTACAATAATTACTGTTACCAAAGATATTATATCCAAATATTATTTGATAAAATTGGAACATGCTTTTTCATAAAGTGAACCTATAAAACTATGAACATTAAACTTTCCTAATCAATGGCTTAGTAGGAATCATCTCATTTAAACCAGGAAAACTGGCTGCGTTCAACTTAAGTTGCCATTTAATTTCCTTCTCTCCCACTATACTCTTAATGTCACCACCCCTAGGGTTGGCCCTTACAATTTCCAAAATTGCAAATTTAAATCTCGCACAAGTGTTGCTATTGTTAATGTGTCGAAATAAGGCATTGTTAACATCTTTTTTCCTCATACAATATGTATGGTCATATATCCTGTTTTTTAATTGCCTATCAGTTTTTCCGACATAAAAACAAGGACATGTGCAACACATTGCTAAATAGACCAAGTGACTAGACTGGCAATTTCCATTGATAAACCAAATTTTGTTCCTGTTGACATTTTTGAGAGTACAACAATCATCCTCACAAATAAAGGCGCATTGAGAACAATGACCACATTTCTTTGTACCACCACTTTTAGTGTTGATGTTCAGAGCTTGCTTGTTAGCCTTCAATTCAATAAGATTTTTAATGTTTGGCCCTGTTTTGTACACAAAAGATGGCCTGTCACAAACATATTCTTTGATGGTCTCGTCACTAGTAATGATATTCCAATTAGCTGTGACAATGTTTTTAACATGACCAACATGTTTGCCATATTTAAGAATAAAAGCTTTAGAATACTGCCCTTCGCTTCTACTGCTGTCTGATGCAACTTTACCAAGTGGAACGGAACCCTTTCCTAATAGTGGGGTATACTTCTTACCCCACTCTTGTACCACATACTGTGTCACATCCTTAATCAGCTCGATTGGGTACCCTTTCTCCTTGAAAATTCCCCCGATAAAATCGATTTCCAACTCCATGTTCTTTTGATCAGAGGTCATCCTAGCAGCACGAATACACTGACCCTTGATTATGCTGCGTTTCTGGGAGTAAGGATGATTACTAGTAAAGTCAAGATAACCATTACTGAATGTGTCTTTCCTGAATATTTTAGATTGGAAAGATACACCATCACTGATCTTTGTTACGGTCGATATTAAAGACCTTTTTTCGTGCATCCCTAAGGAAGAAGGGCTACGTAGATTTACATCATGTTTGAGGAAACACAGTGGATTCAGCTGGGAGAAGGTACAGCTCACCGCTGAATTCACAGAGATTGTTATTGACAACAATTAAATTTTTTTTGAAGGCGAGTACTACCGCCAAATCTCGGGTGTGGCTATGGGGGCAGCTTGTGCCCCCATTTACGCTAACCTCGTGCTTTTGGATTGGGAAGAAGAGGTTGTTTTACATAGTGAATGGATGGAACACATTTCTTGTTATGTTCGCTACCTGGATGATTTGTTTATTTTGTGGAAAGGGGACACCAGGCATTTATCCAATTTTATGGATCACATCAATCAGTCAACTACCTATTTAGAGTTTACATACCAACATCACAGGGTTGGTATTAATTACTTGGATGTATTTTTATACAGTGATGGTGTATCTTTCCAATCTAAAATATTCAGGAAAGACACATTCAGTAATGGTTATCTTGACTTTACTAGTAATCATCCTTACTCCCAGAAACGCAGCATAATCAAGGGTCAGTGTATTCGTGCTGCTAGGATGACCTCTGATCGAAAGAACATGGAGTTGGAAATCGATTTTATCAGGGGAATGTTCAAGGAGAAAGGGTACCCAATTGAGCTGATTAAGGATGTGACACAGTATGCGGTACAAGAGTGGGGTAAGAAGTATACCCCACTATTAGGAAAGGGTTCCGTTCCACTTGGTAAAGTTGCATCAGACAGCAGTAGAAGCGAAGGGCAGTATTCTAAAGCTTTTATTCTTAAATATGGCAAACATGTTGGTCATGTTAAAAACATTGTCACAGCTAATTGGAATATCATTACTAGTGACGAGACCATCAAAGAATATGTTTGTGACAGGCCATCTTTTGTGTACAAAACAGGGCCAAACATTAAAAATCTTATTGAATTGAAGGCTAACAAGCAAGCTCTGAACATCAACACTAAAAGTGGTGGTACAAAGAAATGTGGTCATTGTTCTCAATGCGCCTTTATTTGTGAGGATGATTGTTGTACTCTCAAAAATGTCAACAGGAACAAAATTTGGTTTATCAATGGAAATTGCCGGTCTAGTCATTTGGTCTATTTAGCAATGTGTTGCACATGTCCCTGTTTTTATGTCGGAAAAACTGATAGGCAATTAAAAAACAGGATATATGACCATACATATTGTATGAGGAAAAAAGATGTTAACAATGCCTTATTTCGACACATTAACAATAGCAACACTTGTGCGAGATTTAAATTTGCAATTTTGGAAATTGTAAGGGCCAACCCTAGGGGTGGTGACATTAAGAGTATAGTGGGAGAGAAGGAAATTAAATGGCAACTTAAGTTGAACGCAGACAGTTTTCCTGGTTTAAATGAGATGATTCCTACTAAGCCATTGATTAGGAAAGTTTAATGTTCATAGTTTTATAGGTTCACTTTATGAAAAAGCATGTTCCAATTTTATCAAATAATATTTGGATATAATATCTTTGGTAACAGTAATTATTGTAAGACAAACAGGCCGTACTGGTACATAGGGCATAGGTTAATGTCATTTTACTTTTATTCACATTTATTTTACTATTACTGGTTCTGACGAACCTTTTTACCAACTTGGGCTTGTGGTTTTACATTACCTCTGTCCACTTGCTCTCTTTTCATGTATAGGCATATTGTATTATTGTTGAACTGCTTTGAATCATTTTGATATGGCACATTTTCGTTTTATATTGTAATTGATTGGGTTTTAAACTGTTTTTAAACTGTCCTACAAATTTTAAATTACATTAATTGGAATAGTTGATTTACTTAGGGGTAGTTACTATTCAATGAATTTCTTAATTATTTGTGTACTGTTTTTTTAAAATGAAAGGGCGTTGCATTTATCAATTAATTTTGGCGTTTTTTTCTGTTAAAAATGTTTTTTCAACTCTGTATCTTGTTCTGATGAAGTGTATTATTTACATGAAAGCGCTCAACCATTGATTGTACAGGAGTTTTTGCAATAAAGAACACTCGGTTCTTGTTTTATTCTACAGTGTGGATTGTGGTTTTTACTGTGGGTTTTGGTGCTGTTACTTCCATTCAGACTTTCCCGGTCAACAAATGTAAAATAAAATTAAATAAAATAAAAATGAAGTATGCATGCCTAACTACAGAATCACCTAACAGTAAAAAATGTCCTTGTGCGGAGGCAGACTTAGTGAGCCTCAACGGTTTAGGCTTGCTTTCCTTGTGACTCTTGGATGAGTTGTGTGGATTTGCAGCATGTGTAAGTGGGGAAGGAGCAGTTGTTGACTTGTGTGCTAAAGGCTGAGATGTTTTAAGTGTGTTCTAGTAGGCTTTGGCAATTTTCCTTTATAACCACAGCTAAAGTTATGGGTTTAAAGGTGTGTTGTGATTGTTTTGATGGTGTAGAGGTATGATGATTACCGATAGTGAGCTGATGTCAGAGATTTCCTTCCACTTTTTTTAAGTATTTACCTATCTTACAGTTGTGCTGTCAATTGTTACAAGCAGTGAACAGTCAATAAGCATAAGGCAGTTGCTGCACTGCCTTAGAACACCTAATGTGGTCAGACTAGCCATAAATAGTGGGAGAACAGACTGTTTAGCCATATTACCAGAGAGCAGAGGACTAGGGCTGGTCATATTACACAGTGATTAGAGGCAGACTATTATAGTAGATTTGAAAGATTTATTGATGAAACATTTAGAGTGGTACTCTGAAGTTAGGATACTGAGTAATCTGGCGGTACTTAGTGAGAAGACAGAATTAGATTTGCCAAGAATGATGAACAGTGGTGTTTTGTCTGTTAGCTGCTACCTTGCTACTATCAATGCTGTTCTCACTGTCACTACACTCAGCTAAGAATCAATATGCCTTCAAAACTTCTGTCACTAGAAGCAAAACCATAGCACTAATCCCAATCTGCTTCCTGAAAAACAGGTGCCAGCCTTCTTGTCGATCAGTAGTCTTGACCCAGAGGTAGATGCTTGGATAGCATGCATAGCAGCTCAGCACAGCAAAGGCTAAAGCTGCAAGTCAGTCCAAAATTAAACCTGTTGAGACTTCTACCAAAATGGCAGGTAGGCCAATAAGAGTAGTCACATATACACTGCACAGTCAGAGACAGTGAGGAATCAATGTCTCTGTGCGCCTTCTCACAAGAAGAAAGCAGCAGCACTATTCCCAAGCTGCCTCCCAACAGCAGCTCTGAGGCCTGCCAGTGTCTTCATAACTAAAACATCCGCCAGTAGAGTGGTAGAAGGCAATCTCAGTATACTAAAGGTTTAAACCACTTGAATTTGCACCGAGGTTTAATTTAAATTGTACCGCAGATCCTTTCAGACATTACCAGATGGAAAGGGCAAGGACAAAATCAAATGCTTTACGATATAGGATTTAGAGCAGAAAGTGAAATAGCAATTCACTGGGAGGTGGATATTCCTCATGTCTGATCCCTAGTGGATGCTGGGAGCATGGAGAAAGGGGGCTGTCTTTAGAGAGGAAGGCTGAGTGGATGACATTTCTGAGATTAGGAATAAACACCTGATTACCGAGTGGTAAGGCACCAACATTAACCACCATAGCACACTTTAAAGGATAAGCTCTGTACATTGATTCAGAAGGTGTGGATAGTGACCCATGAAAGTAAACACCAAAACGTAATCTACAAGGCAGTAGGAAGTAATCCTGGGAAATGTGCACTGAACATGAATTTAATTAATCAACAGTAATCAGTTAATCAATAAACATGAGTTTTTGAGAAAACAAGTGTTTTTAAAGGTTATTCATGATTGTATGGTTTAGTATTTTGGTTCAGTGTTTGTTGACTTAAAATGTTTATATTTGGTTAGATTAGTTTCTATTTAGGTACTATAATATTGTGTACATTTTTATTTGTTGGTAAGCTATACCTTTTAGATTTTAATTAATGCAGTCGTGACAAAACTCAAATGGATTTTATATGGCTGTATCTTGCTAGAAGTTCTTTGTCTGAAGAAGTCTTGCTCATTGAAGCAAGATGAAAGCACTTACATTTTAATAGTCCTTCTGGAATAAATTCTAGTTTTTTAGAACTTGTTTGCTGCTTGTGGCCTTTTTGCTACAGTTTGTAGTTGTTTCTTTTTCGCTAGTTTGTTTGTGGGTTTTTTGGGTCGACCATATGGCAGCAGGTACAAGTTCCACTCAGGAACCCTTATTTTCGCAGGTGAACGAGCATCCGAATGATCCTGGTCTTAACAGCTTTAACATCCAACAATTATTGAACGTTGTTTCCACTTTAACCAGGAAGGTGGATGAGTTATTGACGATTATGAATAACCTACCTAATAGATCTTGTTCCTTGGCTCCTCATTGTCAACGGGATATCATGCGTATTGGCGGAAATGACTCTACTTCAGATGGGGAGTCTGAACCAATGGGGAGCACCATCACAACACCCAATGCCGGTAACGGTACAACTCCATCTTCATATGTTTCAGTAACTCGGTTGGGAGCCCAGAGTAAAAAGAGGGTTTCCCAACCTAATGTCACATCTGGAGTTGCACTAGAGAACACTCCTTTTTCTAATTTAAAGTGCTGGTTAGACCAGCCTGTTATCTTGGGTGAATGCAGCTCTCATTTGAACAATACCCAGTCTAGTGACAATAACCTGAATATCGTGGATAATTTAAAATTGTTGGATACTAAATTATTTAAAGTCAGGAAGCTGCAGCTGGAGATAGCTTATTTCAGAGAGTGTCTGCAACGGCGCCAGGTACCAAAAGGCTTAAGATCCTGGCATTTTCCAACAGGATTAGTGTGTAATTCTACGTTTAATCATGTGCTGATTTCCTTGCTCGATAAGCAAAGTCTTGAGCTTATAGAGATGTTTATTAAGCATTATTCTACCATCATAGAAACATTAAATGAAGAGATAGACATTCAGGACCAGAGTATTAAAAACTATCATGATTTTATTTGATATAAGTTTGAATATGAACGTATATTCACGAGCATCAGTGGCCAAATTGCAAAGTTTAAAGTGACGAAAAATAAAAAAGTTGAATGGGACAGTACTGATTATGGAAAGGAAACTGCATACCCAAAACCTCCACCTACACAGGAATGGCTTAATCCCTCTACCCTTCCCCTGGTAATGAGTATAATCAAGCTCCTGATAGGCCATGTGTCCAATCTCCATGATGCAACTTTGCAGAGGCAGCAGGAGCCGTAGGTGAGCAACATTCTGAAGCCACTAGCTGGGACGGCAATAACAACAGGAACAAAAATATGATCAGGAGTGCTAACATCAGTGTTAACGAAGGGAATTATAATCAAGACAACCGCCCCCCTAACTGGGAATCTAACCGCAATAACAACTCACAAAATTTTCACAAGGGAGGCCATTTCCAGACCAGTTCAACAAGCAACCTGAGATCATCGAATACCAATGGCCTGAGAGGGAACTGGTCAACTCAGAGGTAACTGCTGATACAGCTAGTCACAACCTAGCTGTTTTTTCTAGTAATGGGAATCACAAAATTGTTTTTAACAGCAATCGTAACTTTAAAATTTTCAGCTCTAGCATTGTAGTTGACACACCCTCAGCAGATATAATTGGGTTTAACATTTGTCCCTGACCAAAGGGCGAATTTATCCAGGACAACTGTTGATTTGAAACTTTTCACACAGAATTAAATTTGGAAAGTATGTTTAGGAATCAACCAGTAGTGCATAGGGAATGTAGAGTGCTGAGCTCCTTCAACCCACCTTTACCTCCTGCTTTGTCAATTTTTGAACGTGTATGCGAATTAGACTTATGTGATGTATTAGACAGTAGTAGACCTGTATTTTCTAGTAAAACTTTGAATTTCAATGAGTAAGATTGGGATCGATTGAATTCTTTGCACTTTCAGAATGTACGAGTAGTTAAACCTGACAAAGGAGGTGGTCTTGTATTTTTTGATGAGTTTAACTATAAGGATCGCATGTTAAAACTACTCAACACTGACAATTATGCTTCAGCATCATTAAATGAAGTTAAGAAGGCTCAATAGAAAGTGAGGGTATTCCTGAATGACTTGTTTATAGAATCTAGAATCTCCCTTGATTTGTATAATTATTTGTCATGTTTAGACCCACTCACACCAATAATTTGGAATTCCGAAGGTCCACAAGAACTTGGAGGACCCTCCCCTCGACCCATTGTGAATGGGAGAAATTCCATTACCTATCACATAGTGAAATGTGTGGACACAGTCTTAAAGAGATTAGTAGAACAAGTGGACCACATATGTAAGGATTCTTGGTCCTTTTTAAATAGCATCAATAGTCTTGAGTACAAGGATCATATCGTATTGTTGACTATTGATGTTAAAGACCTTTATACAGTTATACCTGTGGATATAGGTATTGAATGGGTATCCAGTTTCATGCTGGATAAGGGTAGTATCACGAGGAAAATTGAGCTGGTACAGGAATTCCTGGATTTGATCTTAACTAACAATTATTTTATGTTTGAGGGGGGTATTTCTTACAAAAGGCGGGTGTTGCAATGGGTTCTCCATGTGGGGCAAGTTTTGCCAACCTTGTGATGGCCCATTGGGAGCAGCATTTTGCTTTTAACAATACATACAGGGATAATATAGTGTATTACACTAGATATTTGGACAATGTGTTTATCATGTTTGAAGGTGAATTGGACAACAGTCCCAAATTTGTGGATTATTTGAATGCTACGACGCAATTCCTGTCCATTACTTACAGTTTAGGTACAGAAAGTATAGCATATTTGGATGTGGATTTATATAAGGATAGGGGGAGTAAGGCTTTCAAAGCAAAGATTCACAGAAAGCACACTTATTCCAATTAATTTCTTCATTTCACTAGCAGTCATCCCTATCAACAGAAGAGATCTGTCATCAAGGGCCAGCACGTGAGAGTAGCCCGTATGGTTTCTGACAATAAGGAATTTGTGATAGAATGTCAAACCCTGTGCGATATGTTTTCGAAGCGAGGGTGCCCCCTTCAATTATTGTCAGAATTGATATGTGAGGTGCAACATAAGAGAACTAATGGTGTATTTAACCCAATTCTAGCAATTCGACCAGGGCGTAATGGCATCACATTGTCTATTAAGTAGCAGGACCAACTTAATAGGTCAAATTTATTTAAGGTGACTTTTATTACTTCATTCAGTTTTGATACCCTTTGTATATGACAAATTTTGTATACAAATTGGAACCTTCTTGTTTCAGATGATGATTTGGGTGCTATTATTGAGTCAAAGCATAGGACTGTTTATAGAAGAGGGTGCAATCTTAAAAGCCTGTTGGAAAGGGGTAAGGTTCCAGTGGTGAGAGCTTCTGGTATGTACAAATGTAGAGAGCTGTACTCATTGTAGACACATGGAAGTTGGCAACACTTTTTCTATTAGGAACAGAAAATATTTTATAAACAAAAGATTCAATTGTGCATCTAAAGGAGTGGTCTATTTGGCCAGTTGTAGGCTCTGTCCTTGTTTCTACGTCAGTAAGACCGACCGTAGATTCCGGCACAGAGTTTATGAACATAATTATAGTATCAGGAAATCTAGGTTGGAAAATGCGTTGGCCAAACACGTCCATGAACATCCCAAGCACAGTTTCACCTTCAGGGTAATAGATCAGATAGAAGAGGACCCTAGGTGGGGACCCCCTTGCACTGAAATTGGAACTGTGGGAATTATTATGGCAAATAAAATTTAATGACTATAATGCACCAGAATTGAATGATTTGTGCTCCTTGTCTTGTGTTCTTAAACTAAGGAGCTTACAAAGATAACCTGGTGTGTCCTATTTTTCCTGAAACACATGATTTTTTTCTGCATGATTTTTTCACTTCCTTTGACTGTCTGCATTAATAACACTCTGTTAGATTCATGTTATGTAATATTTATTCATGTTATCTAATATTTATTTATGGTACTTTTTTAGTACTAGTTTTATTATAGCTTTCTTGGAAAACATGAGTTTTTCAGAAAACAAGTGTTTTTAAAGGTTATTCATGATCGTATGATTTAGTATTTTGCTTCAGTGTTTGTTAACTTAAAATGTTTATATTTGGTTAGGTTAGTTTATACTTAGGTAGTATAATATTGTGCAGTTTTATTTGTTGGTAAGCTATACCTTTTAGATTTTAATTAATGTAGTCATGGGACAAAATTGAAATGGATTTTATATGGTTGTATCTTGTTAGAAGTTCTTTGTCAGAAGAAGTCTTGCTCATTGAAGCAAGACGAAAGCGCTTACATTTATAGTCCTTCTGGAATAAATTCTTGTTTTTTAGAACTTGTTTGCTGCTTGTGGCCTTTTTGCTACATTACAATACAAGTCAATAAATATATACTTAAAATCAGCTAATAAATTACAGGTTGTGGAATCAGTATATGCAAACAGAAAACTACAAACAATATATAAATTAACAACACACAAAACAAAATACGCCTAGAATAGATGAAACAGAACAAAATAAAAAGGAATAAAAGCAACATTAAAAAGAAAATAACATCAAATAACAATAACAAATGATAAATAAGTAAATTGTTTTATTGACTGTTATTGTGCCGAAACATTTATGCACATTCCATCATTTTTTGCATGCTAACAGTACATTTCTTCGAAGAAAAAAATAGCCAAAACAAAATTGATTGCAAAATTGGTCTACTTTTGTGGGGCAGTAAACCAAAAAAAGAAACAAACAAAAACTACCACTATCTTACAGGCTCATTTTTCTATATATTGGTACTGTTAGGGAATTATCAGGCAGGTTCCACTACAATCACCTTGACCTATAAGGACAGCACCTAGCCTGAGGGTAAGGAATGCATGTAATGACTCAAAGAGGTGCTGGACGGGGCAAAAGGGAAGAAATTGTAGATCTAGTGAGAAGCAAATTTGTGATGAGTAGTATACAGTGTAGGAGACATATCTAACCACTTTAAAATAAAAAATAGGATAATGAATAGAACAGAATGGGTGTGGGGGTTGTGCTGTTACAGGGAGCACACATTAAGCAGACAAGTAAGTTAATAAGAAATGAATACTTACAACAGAAATATGGAAGAAGGATGTAAAATTTCGTTTAGGTAGCACTTGTGTTTCTTAAATGACGATAAAGTTTCTTTGAATCTTTGAATCTTAATTCTGTTTAGAAAAGGCTAAAGGTGAAGAAAAAAGAAAATAAAAGCAGAAAGGGGAAATATTTAACACAGGGGGAGGAATTAAAAGGAAGACCTTGAGCACTGGGAGTATGTATGGGCTTAATAAGATGATGATGTATTGTATGGAATGTTCTTTATAAATGAGAAAACATGGAAAGAGATTAGCAAGAATATGGAAGTAGAAAGGATACCAATGCAATGTTAGAGCCAAAGATGGAAAGGGTATATGGAAGGGTTTACATTCATAATTGCTAGTGAAGGTTCGATGCCCACGGGATGTCGAATAACGGTTGTCTGGATCAGTTTTTCTGAACCTTCATTTGTGCGAGTCCTGGTTCAGTGAATGCACACTGCATTCGCACATATGAGGCCGATCTTGTAACTAGAGATCGCGTTACAGTGGAGATTGGGAAATTTAACCTTTTCACCATGGTAGTGCAATCTCGAAGTTGGAATATATAATTTGCAGGGGGTGTTGGTGTGCAGCCTCCCATGGGGATGCAGGGGGGCTTGCTTCCCTGCAAAAATCCTGTCATGTGATATGCAGTGTCGGACTGCAGTCTACGAATGCCAAGAAAGGTCACATTCACAACAGCAGGTATATTTGTGACATTCTGTTGAACGTTTTAGTCAACATTTATGGTAGGAATTTGTTTTGCCTGTCAACTATATGATAGTAAAAAATAGAAAAAGGGTTGCAGGAAAGTCACCAGATGAAAATCAGTAGCAAGGATGCTCTTTAATAAACCAGGAACCAGTTTATTAAAGAGCATCCTTGCTACTGATTTTCATCTGGTGACTTTCCTGCAACCCTATTTGTATTTTTTATTAGTTGGTCCTTTGAGGGTTGTGGTTTTCTCCACTTTTTATCTTATATGATAGTAAACCATATGGAAGATGCTTTCATTTCAAGGGAATGGTGATGTTAAAATGGGAAATGAAGACGTGGGGTTTGAAAGATGTTTGGAAAAGTAAGATATGCAAAAAGAAACATGTTTTCCAATTCTGGGAATAATCTCTTGAAGGCCAGCAGGTTAGGTTGGCTTCTGAAATGGTCAGAAGTGAAGGTAGTGTGGATGGATAAGAAGGAAATAGAAGAGTAAAGGATACTGGGACATGGAAGTGTGGTAACACCTTCTGATGGAACTCTGATTGGAAGAGCTGGAGGGAACAAGCTATGAAGAGAGTAGAAACCGAAATAAAGAGGAGCAATGCCAAAGGTGTTGATGGAAAATGAGGAAGGAAAAGACTAGATGGGTCTGGAATGATGGGATGGTATTAAATATGCAATGACAGGGAAGTTGTGGAGGTCAAGAGGAGAAAAACAAGAATGAAAGGTAGCATGCAGGAATTCAGATATTGATGGGGGGAAAAGGAAATAAACAGGGACAGGAACAGAAAAATTTAAAAAGCATGTTGGAATTCACACTAGGGAAATAGAAAACAGACTGTCAGGGTAGGAAGGATTCTTGTTATGGATAAGATACAAGGCTGGACATGCATTTGTCCTGGAAAGTAAAGCAAAGAAGGAAAACACCGTTTACTGAATACATATGGATAGAGTCAGGTGAAAATGTACAGGAGAATGAGATGGTGAGGAATGTAATGGGAGTTTTTAGTATAAAATTGTATGTAAGAGATGTTAATGGCTGTCAAGAATTAGCAGGTAGAGGCAGAGAAAGGGGGAAGGTCAAACAGGATTTCTGAAAAATGAGGCAGTTTGTGACAGTTAATGCCTACTGTGCATGTCTAAACGCATATTGTAGAAAAGTTTAAAGTGGGGATAATGTTCTATGACATTTGAAAGACTTAGTCTTCAGCAGGTCAGACTTTTGTATTTAGCTTTAAAGGGAGGAGAAGGGTTAGAAAATGAGTGAAGACATTATTTTATGAATGAAGGATAACTGTAGATATGACAGTGTAAACAGACATGCAGTAGGCACTGAAGAATGCCTCTTTGGCAGTGACAAGATGTCTGGATTGAACCCTGGGCCATAATGCAGTGAGACAGCTGTCTTATCCATTGAGCTACAATATTGACAAAACACATTAGAGAAATGGAAACACTAAAAGGAGGGCACAAAACATGGTAACTTAAATTCAGTGCACACACAAAAAAAACAAAAAAAAGACACACAGAACCAGAAATGAAGCAGCAATAACAACAAATGAGATAAGTGACCTGATGAAAGTCATATCAGATAACATGAACATAAGCAATTTGAGGATTTCAGGGAGTCACTAGGGAGGTTAAAGGAATACTGGAATACATAACAAATGGTGAAACCAGTATAAAACAATATACTTTATCCCTTTTTTAAGCAATCATAAAAATTGAAGCTGAAGTCTAGGATACTGAGTGTCCTGATTAAAATACACATAACATAGAAATACTGATAAATACATTACCACACAGCAAGAGGTTCTACCGTTTGATTCTCGGTTTGGCTTGGGAGAGCCTTCTGTGTGGAGTTTGCATGTCCTCCCCGTGGTTGGTTAGTGTTCGAAAGACATTCGTGCGTAAATGGGCATGCCTTCATTGAAGGTTGGGCGTTGAGCTGGCACCTTAGCGTTTCGTAAAAATCTACTGCCAATCATTAGCAGACCGGAGTTCCGCTGTGGCGACCCCTTACCAGGAAAAAAGCCGAAAGACAAATAACAACTTTAGGAACTAAGTTTCAAAGAACATAGCCTTTTGTATTTGAATGATTTTATTTTATTTAATTTAATGAACAGTTTGTAAGACCTATCTGAAGTACCATCTAGAATTCTCAACACTCCTTTTTTTAACAAGAACATACACAGCATATACCTCTCAACTGTCCAGATTTTTGCAGAATGCCCAGATTTTTTACTCAAATTTTGGGTCTGTTCCTTATAAAATTTGTAGTTTTCTGGCGAATCACTGGGAAGATCCAAGAACTGAAGTCATCAGGCAAATAAATCTGAGTTACAGACTTCATATCTTTAAGAAAATGCAAATCCTGTTATTCTAACAACTTTTTTAAAGTTTGTAAGAGCAATATTTAAATTCTGTACCTATTTTTGATTTTTTATCCCCCCATTATGTCACGGTTTGTCCAGATTTCTTGCACAACGGAGTTGAGAGGTATGAGCATAGATGCTGTTCAGAAAAGGACAACAAACATAGTGGTATCAAAAGTCATAAAATGACAGGTCAGAAAAACTTATAATGCATAGCCCTGAAAGGAGTAGAGCAGGATCATTTTACAAACTGTTAAGGATGTTAAGAAAAGTCCAAGTGACTATCATTTTTCAGAAGAACAGCAATAGGTGAACAAAACGGCACAGTAGGAAGACAAAAGGTGGAAAGAAGTACTGTTTCACATTAAAGGTAGCTATTTTTTAAAACTGCCATCTTGGAGGGGAAGGGCACTTCTTATGAATTATGGAATCATTATCAGAAAATAATGGAGGATATGCATCTCATCCTGTAAGAAAGGATATGGACAGACTACTAGAGCTAACAAGTACTTTTCTACAACCAAAATCAAGGTTTTATATCACAAAAGCTTGGAAGCTCATTAGCACATAGAACTAACAGAAGTGTTTGGGTAAGGTTAGAAGTCTTACCTTGAATTTGCCCACAAGATATTCCATACTCTTGCATCTCCTTTTTACCAGTTACTCCAATTTTTGTGCACATCTTCTGGATGACATCTTCAAATGTCTGCATTAGTGTAAAATAATATTCTGATTAGTAACAAATCTGTGCATTGGCTGTTTCCATCTTGAGTATTAATAAATGCTACCATGTCAGTGGAATCCCTTCAGAGTCTGCAGAGTTACAGCAGAACTATTAAATGACATCTTCATTTTCAAAGTGGTGAACTATCTCTGGCAATTGAGATAGCCCTGCTTTGTGTATAATGAATAGGAAAGAGGCATTCATCGTGAGAGTTACATTACTGCTCAGTAATCCATTCCCCTCCTCAGAGTGCTGTATTGCAGGTATAATATTCAATAACAAACATTTTGTACTAAATGTTATGCAATTGCATTTTGTGAACAACTTGAATTGGCAAACTCCTGTACCCTCAACTTTATCTGTAGTAAAAGTAATGTGTGTTCAGTGTATGACTTGTTTTTGATCTGTTTTAAAGGACTGACATGGATTGAGTTTTGCCAGTCTAATTGCCTATGCCCCACTCAGATGTACCTTGGATGGTATACTGTATTATACAGGCAAAATGTGAAGTGTACTTACCTACGTAACATAGAGTGGGATGAATGTTCTGTGCTAAAATATGGCCTAAAAAGATTTAAGGGATATATATTTTTTCCAGTTTGGCATCAATTAAAGTGCCATTAACTGAAAATTGAGTAAATGAGGGGTTATAACTGGCACCAAGGGAGTTCAGAAATCAAACAACCACACTAAACTGAGGCTAACAGATTCACCCAAGTTACCTCGTGCCATATGAGGGTGGGTGTTGTCAAGACTTTAATGGTCCTTAGATTGATCTGATTTGCCAGGCCAATAATCCTGTGACCCTTTTTTGGCTACATTATTTTGATTAACACAAACAGCCTCTCTGTGACAAAGTCACTCATGCATCTCTGAATTATGCACTGCTTCCATTCATCAGGACAGAAGCCAGACTGATAACATGAATTAGAGATGGACTTCTTACAGAGTCATAATGCCTACCACTGCTGCATCTAATGTAGTAAAATGGCTGATGTTTGGGCATATAATTTACATAAAATAGCCACTGCTCTTGATAAGTCACTTGACAAATAATGAATATCAGTATTGATTCTAGGTGTCACAAATAAATTATCTGGTTTTGGGAGGGGATACAGAGTAAATCACAATGTTACTCACCACATTATAATGCTATAATAACATTATCAAGTTTGCACTCCTAATCACTTGCATGTATAATTAAAAACAGCTGCAACTCACCAGCAGCTTGTCTTTGCTACCTATTCATTGCTAATCTTCACATACAACTGATCCTTCATTTCTTCTACCCAAGCAATGAACACTAATCTCCATCAAAATATGCTAACCATATGATTCATTGTATTGATGAGGTATGTTTGCTAGCTATGTATACATCTCACACACCTGTTCTCTATCACATTCAGCTACCTACTCCCAGCACTCACTCTGAATGTCATATAATCCTGCATTATCACTTCCCTATGGTATCAGACCTGTTCAATACTAACTTCTTCACCCTATTCAGAAAAGTCCATGTAAAATTCCAACCATGCATCCTTGTTTACACACTGTACCCCTGAATCAAAAAAAAGTTGTTATATGTCTTCTCATACACAATAATTCATCATGACTTAGTTCATTCTGGTGAGATACATCCTAACACAGGCCCACTTTGTCTAGTGCAACCCACTGCTACTTTAACTTTTAATGCTTCCAAAGCTGTCCAACCTATCTGACATTCTCCTCTCCAGCATTAGCCTAAGCATTATCTGCAACAAAACTGTAGAACTTCATGTTTGGGTCACTCAGTATTTCCCAGGCATTATTGTCATAACTTAAACCTGGTTAAAACAAGAAATAAAAGATGAAGAGTTCCTCCTATCTGGTTATAATATACTTAGGTTAGACTCACAGAAGAAGAGAGATGATGGAGTAGGTATAATGTACCAAAAAATACATGATCTCTCACTACATCACCCCACCCCCAAATATAAACCCTCAAGCACTGAAATTCTCATTTCCTTTCTAAAGCTTAAAAATATAAACAGCTCTGTATTATAGCCATCTGTTTCCCTCCAGACTACAACACAGTAGATTCAGAAGAATTCCTCAATTGATCTTCAAAATATATCCAACAGGAAACCATAATCCTTGGTGACATTAATACTGACTGGCAGACTCCTACCAGTGATATTCCCAACAATGCTATAAACTTGTACAGCATTACGCAGCATATCTCATCTCTAACCAGGCAAAGCAAAGTTGAAAATCCTTCTCTGCTACTGACTGGATGTTAACTGACTCACCAAATAGTATCTTGTCTGGTAGTGCCCTCTCTGATACACTAATAGATCAAATCCATACATTTATTATTAGAAACCAAACAAATATACATAGGGAACATCAATATAACCAGATGTGGAATCCTTCCACATTTAATGCAAAAACTTTTATTTCTAGCCTAAAACCCATTCATATCATCCCACTGAATAAATCAGTATCATTTTTCAGTTCTGCTTTCCTTAATGATCTAAACACCCATGTTCCAATCCATACAAAAAAGAAGTAAAACAAACCCAATCATGTGGTTAATAAGGGAATCTAAACTGTTCCTGAACCAGATAAACAAAGTCTGGAAGGGATGTCTCAAATACAAATATGACTCCCACTACCAAACTTTATCATTTAGCAAGACCACAAAGTATAGAATAAAACAAGACATAAAGCTTAATTTACATACCTTCAGACCATAAATCAAAATAATCTCCAACATTTTGGGTCTTTGTTTAACAACCGTCTGCACCCAGGCCACACCATTCAACCTACCCCATACAACTTTACACAAAGCAATGCAATTTAACTCTCATTTTTCTAAAACATTTGCAGTTCTTAAAGACACTATATGCTTTGTATCTAGCATCCTTGATGCTAGTCTCAACCATAATGCACCCATCATCTTTTCCTCAGTAACAACAAGCACTATCAGAAAACTTCTCCTGAAACAAAAATCTACCTTGCTTGCCCCAGACAAACTACCTGCAGAATATGTCAGACTAGCTACTGATGCCCTAACATATCCCATATTCATCTCAATCAACTGCTCCATAAAAGTATGTCCCAACCTTATGGAAAAATCTTACATTACACCACATCACAAAGGAAAAAACCTTGCAGAATTCTCCAACTTAAGATTAACTGTCATACTCTCCCCTTTTGAGAAATGTTACAAACACAGCTTCTCAAAAACATCAGAAACTAAAACATTCTCATAGCACTACCACTGCCCTTCTAAGTTTCATGTCTACCGTTAACCATACTTGAAGCTTGTGTAACCTAGTATCTGCTGCTTTTCTTACCCATCAGAAGCATTCAATATTGTCTACCATTTTATTCTGGTACAAAATCTATCATCCCTAGGTCTTGAAACATCATGCCTTAGTTAGTTAAAAGTTACCTCTCCCAAAGGGAACAAGCTTCAAAATGGCTAAGCAGTTATTCCTCCTTTCTACCTGCGCCAGTTTGAGTTCCTCAACTGTCCATATTTGGCCCACTACTTTTCAGTCTTTTTATAATGATCTTCATACAGCAAGAAAGCATGTGACACTTGTGCAGTATGCTTAAGACTCCACACTCATCTGTATGGACAAAAACTTAAATACACTACAAAAGAACATCCAGGAATACCTTACATCTGTCGAAACTTGGTTAGGCAGTTGCCAACTCTTAAATCCAAAAAAGTCTGAAGAAATCCTTTTTTCTCCTAAACACTTAAATAAAATAGACTACTTCACCCACGTCTCTTTAAATAATACCAAAATCAAGCTGGTGCCCCATGTTAAGCTGTTGGGTGTTACTAGTGATGAAAATCTAAGATATGACATCTGCATAAAAGACACTGTAAAAATCACTCACCAAATATTTGGCACATTATTAGGATTTCTCCTTGCTTAACAAGTGCTGTTTGAAAACAAATACCCTAAAATGTCCTACTCTCTGCACTCGTCTATGCCTCTCCAATTTCAATTAACCTGAATTCCACCCAGAACTGCCTTCTGAACCAATGTTAAAACAAAACTACTAAATTTGCTGCAAAAAAACCTTATAAAACATACTATTCCCTAGCACTCAAACTCAACTGGCCAGAGCAACACCGGTCCTTAGTTCTCTCACAACCAGTTGCTTGCTACAAGCTCATATATAAACCAGAAAAGTCCCTCTATTAAACATTATCCAGCTGTATTCTCCTGCAGGATCTCTCCACTGTAAAAACAAATTGCTCCTTCGAAACCGCAAATTTAACCACCATGCAGGTGAATCTTTGTACTCCACAAACATTATCTAAACTATGGCACTCACTATCCCTTACTATATAATTAACAGAATAAAGCATTTCAAACTTTAATGCATGCAACTCCAAAGGGATTCATGGCTATGCCCAGGTGCTGCACCAGGCATTCTATTTTAGATGCCCTACTAATTATCCCTCTTTCTGATCTGACATTGTCTCATTGCGTTAATTTAGCCTTGGTCACATTGATACTTTCTATTCTCTCTACCTTTTTGCATTCTCATTGACTTTAATCTTCTCTTTCTTTTTTTCAAACTACTGCACCTCTCTTTCCTCTAAAAGCACTGCTATAACTCATAATTAATACACGCTCTAAACGTTTTATAGCCACTCATCGATATGTTTATTAGTTATTCTGCTTCATCATTGCACCATACTAATACTGTTAATCTTACTGCTAACATACCTTGCTTAAATGAACAGTCACATCCCAAAGTGGTAATCCTACTTCTTATTATATATACACTCAAACATGATTAAACTACTGTGGAATACTTTTTTTTATCATACTCTGATGTACCCTATGCAATTTCCTAGTTTATCACTATGTTTTCTGACTGTTGTTTATTATGCAAGTGCTTGCTTTTATGTAATTCATCATACCTTTGCTGAAAATGGGTATTGTTGCATATAACCATTTAGAATTTCTCAGTAAGTAAATAAATAAATACTTAACAAGTTTAAACATAGTAATTATGATTAATGACCTAAATAATGTGATTGCCCTATTTCTTATAGAACAAGCAACTTTTAAATCTGTTAGGAAGACTAAGGTGCTAAAAGTGAAAAACTAACCTTGTTGAGATGGACTGTGGTCATTTTAAGAGAAAAGTGTACTATCCTAATAGTATATATGTATTAATATGAATGGACAGAATAAGATAAACCTATTAGATAGCAATATAATATAATTAACATACCCTATGGCATACTAACCATATAAATATACCATATAGGGCATATAACTTTGCCAATAGCAGGAAATCTACTGCTGATGTCTAGCTGAAGGTAAAGATGGCTGTCTAAGCAGATACAACACCCTGACTTTCTAAAATTCTAAGTAAGAACCACCTGTTTGATCCAAGATTCATCAGAAAATATAGGAGTAATTTTTACAATTAAATATAGGTTGGTTAGGGATGACCTTATTATTACTTATAAATGTGTTAAAGACTGTGGACTTAGGAATATTGTGGGTGTTCACAGGAAAATGGGAATATTGTGGGTATCCATAGGAAACACATTTATTGAATATCAGAAATAATAATTTCTTTGTTTATAATGCATTAGATAAAAATACAGTTTTGAATAACTCTTTTCATGGGAATGTTTGTCTGTTGTGGAATAATATTCCATTATGGATTACAAAATCAGGGTCCAGTAGCTCTTTTAAATCAAATTTGGATTTATGGTTAAATGTGAGGATATTTAACCAAGCTGTTTATGGTCCTAAGTTCCTTGAGAGTCTTCCAAGGCACTGAACTTGTTTTTTTGAACACCGATCGCTGAACATCGAACACTGTGATCTTTTTTTATTTTATCACCTTTATTGAATTAGCCCTTGTGACATAGGCAAATACACATTTATATAAAAGAAAACAAACCATACTAACATGTTCAGTTACAAACATTATACATCAGATATATTCTGTACAATTATCATCAATCATACATTACATAAATTGTTCAATCCTTGCATTCCCTTAAACCTCACTCCTCCAAAACATTATTCTGCATGTCTTGTTTCCACTTTCTATTTTTTCTATGTAATTTACTCTTATACTTTTTTAAAGATCCCACTTCCAGTTCTTTATCTCTTTACAATATTCATTACTTCAAATAAGGTTGGTTTAGACTTTGATTTCAATTTTGTAGTAATTGCTTTTTTGGCAGCCACCAGAATTAAACTTAATAAGACCTTACTATGTCTAGGCAATTCAGATCCTGTATCCCACCTCAAAAAATAATTTCCTTTGTTACACCCATTTGCTCACCTAATATTTCTGACAGAGTACCCTGTAGGGAATTTTTAAACTCTGTCAGGCTGTGGATTGTGATTTATTACTGAGACTAAACAGAAATTCCTTAAGATTCCAAGAGCAGGATAGGTTACTTCTTGCACTTATTTCATTGAATTGCACTTCTGTAACACTTATAATTGTGCTATACAGTTAATTTACTACATTTTGCACTGTTATAAAGCTTTATTTTACTGTTTCACTGCACTTATGTACTGTTTTATACTGTTTTAACTATATTTTTCATTGCTAGATACTGTTTCATTACTCTAGTTGCATGTTTACTGAATTACTTAACTGTAAATTGCTTTTCCATACAGAGAGTTGTATTTTCTGTTTGTGAGTGCTCTATCCATGCTTTTCTGGGCATTTTTGATTTTAAGAGGTTTCTGTGTTCTAGTCAGGTATCATATAACTGATTTGTTTGCAGTTAAAAGCATTCTCTAGAGTCTTCTTGCTCCTTTATCTGTTTAAAGCTTTCATTTAGTGGCTACAGCTAGTAGCTGTAATAGCTTCCCACTCCCCCTCCCTATTGTTGTCTTGTTCTTATACTTGGTGGCTTTGCAGTTGTCCGCCCATACTATATATTTGATCTGGGTCACTCCTCCGAGTCTAGTGTCATTAGTTAATTCTACCTAACAGAGAGAGAACATTTGTGAAGGCCAACCCACTTAGATTCTTGACCTTGAATTAACTTCTGTTCCAGCTTTCTCCTTTTCAACTTTCCTAAAAAAAAAAAAATTCTAAGCTTGTTTTCCCCTTTTCTGTAACAAGTCTAGTCCAGATACAGTATCCAGGGCTGTTTGTAAGCTCCTGAGGCCCCAAGCCTTTCTGTGCTGGAGGGAAGTCTTCTAGCTTATCAGTGGGAGTGGTAAGCACTAGGTAACCTATCTACCACATAAGGAGTGGTTTCTGGGCCCAGAAATTGTAGTATTGACCGCTTGGGAAGTTTTTCCATCTCTCTCAACTTTCTGATTTAAAAGCCTGCATTTGCACTTGTATCTCCCCTTCCCTGCAACTAGTCTAGTCCAGATACATATTTGCTGTATCCAGGACTATTTGTAAGCTCCTGAGCCCCCCAAGCCTTTCTCTGTTGGAGGAAAGCCTTCTAGCTTATCAGTGGGAGTGGTAAGCACTAGGTAGCCTATCTACCACAAGAGGAATGGTTTCTGGCCCAGATTTATGGTTTACTGGCCTTTTGGGCAGTTTCTTCCATCTCTTTCAACTTTCAGGCTTAAAAGCCTCTGTTTGCACTTATTTTCCCCCTTTCCTGCTCATGGGTTCATAGGTTCATAAGTTGGTACTAGGCTATCAGCCCTAGTGCCTATACAAGCCTAGCCATAGCAATACCCTGGCTATTTCTTCCCACAATATTTACGTCTCTGGACCCCTGTCTAGCAGGGTGACTGACATGATTCCCGGGGTGAATTTCCTATCTCCTATCCAATCATCAAGGTTCCTTTTGAAGAGGGCCAAAGAGGCACTCTGCTTGACATGTATGGGCAGTGTATTCCAGAGTCTGGGGAGTCTCTGGGTCAGGAACCTATCCCTCCAGCATGTTTTGTTCATTGTGATGACAAGGTTTAGATCCCTGAAGTGTGTGGCTCTGAGGAATTGGGATTGCTTTAAGTGTAGCCTGTCTTAACAGCTCTGGGTTTGACACAGCCTTGTATGTTAAGCAGAGATCGCCTCTGAGTAGACAATATGCAACAGAGTATAGCTGGAGTTTTTTAGACGGTCAGCATAATGCATCTGCTTTAGGCCTGTGATTCTTTTAGTGAGGTATTTCTGCGGCCTTTCCAGTTGTTGCAGATGTCTTAAGAGGTACATACCAAACAGGGCGTTGTATTCTATAATGATGGATGAGTACAGTGAGACAATGACCTCCTTTTTTCTGGATGAAAAGCTCTTAGTGATGAGGTGTACCACATAGAAGGATTTCCTGACTGTTGTGGCGATATGGTTATCGAAGGTGAGACCACTGTCCACCTGTGTCCCTAAGTCTATATCACACTTTTGGTGTTTAGTGTACTGTCACCTATGTGGTAATTCATGGGTACATGTTTTTTCCCAAAGGGGATAACAATACATTTCTTGGCATTGAGCTTGAGCCCATGGCTCTGGCACCAAGCATCTGTTTTTGTAAGGCCCTTTTGTAGAATATCCACATCATTTGGGGATTCAATAATGGCTCCCAGTTTGCAGTCATCTGCGAACTTTGTTAGCCAGAGTCCTTTAGTGTTGGCCTGCACTTCAGAAAAGTAGATGCCAAACAAGAGTGGTCCCAGGACTGAACCCTGACGTACACCACTTGTCACTTGTCTGGAGCTGGATTTGGATTTGGCTACTTTTACAATGTTTGTTCTGTCAATAAGCCAGTTGGCAACCCATTGAGTGATGTAGGGATTAATGCCCAGCTTAGTAAATGTATCTATGATTCCAAAGTGGGAGATGGTGTCGAAGGCCTTGGCAAGGTCCAGATAGGCTGTGTGGACCGTCTTATCCTCGTCCACAGCTGTGGGGACTGATTCAAAGAAGTCAATCAGGTTCAGGAGACAAGATCGGCCCTTCATGAACCCAAACTGGGTGGGGTCCAGTGTTTGAAGGTTGCCAATGTCTTTGTTTATAAGTTACATGATAATACTTTCCATGGCCTTGCAGATCAGGCTTGCCAGACTGATGAGGCGGTAGTTCCCAGGATCCAAGGTGAATTCTTCCTTGTGGATTGGGATAACTGTAGCTATGTGCCACTCAGTGGGCACGAAGCCACAGGTGAGGCTATGATTAAACATGACTTAACTAGTCTAGTCCAGATACAGATTTGCTGTGTCCAAGACTGTAAACTTCTGAGCCCCCCAAATCTTTCTGTGTTGGAGGGAAGCCTTCTAGCTTATCAGTGGGAGTGGTAAGCACTAGGTAGCCTATTGACTACAAGAGACGTGGTTCCTGGCCCAGAAATTGTAGTTTATTGGCCATTTGGGAAGTTTTTCCATCTCTCTCAGCTTTCTGGATTAAAGAAACCAAGTTTGCTCTTGTTTCCTGCCTTTCCTGTAACTAGTCTAGTCCAGATACAGACTTGCTGTATCCAGGACTGTTTGCAAGCTTCTGAGTGGTGCCAGAGCCTGCTCTTCAATTTTTCCCTTAGATCTACTAGTTCTCTCCTTTCCTGCACTTATACTAGCTTATTAGTTTAGCACTTTACCAGACTTCTTGTAGCAATTATTGCAGCACACATGTGCTACCAGCACCAAACGTTCTACAAGGAAACAGATCTAGTACTTATTATCAATGCCCACCCTGCCTGGCATGTCTAAAGGTCACTTCCCTGTGCTTTCTCCTGAGGCAATGTAGCAACTACCTCATGTACACCGGCAACCCTCTCATCTTATCTTCCAACACTCAGACTTGCGAGAGATGCACTTATACATCCTAATCGGAAACCACACACTCTCCAGCCAAGACCGGACTAGCTGGACAAGAGGAGGTCAACACTTGCACCACACCACATGGAACACATAGCCCTCCAGAACACACATCAGTACTGCCTTCACATAAAAACACAAACCACACACCCACCTTCACAGAGGCTCTCAATAAAAATTTACCCAAGCAGCAGAGCCCTCGAAGGCAGAAATGCACTCTACCACCACAACACTAATCACGAGACACATAAATTCCTAAACAGTGTGCCACTCAACCAAAGCCCTTAAGGCAAAACAGCATGCTCAACACACTAGTCATAGGTGACTCGATAGTGAGGCATACTAATGTCCCACTCACTAGGTTGAATAAGGGGAAAGTAACAGTCAGCTGCCTGTCAGGTGCCAGGATCCAACACATAACGCATGCACTCAGGTCATTTAACAGCAGGTACAAATATGACTCTGTCATTGTACATGTGGATGTGAATGACCTTAGAGGTACCTCCCTGGACTACATGAAAAGAGACATGGAGGAGCTCTCGGATTATATAGCCCAGGCGGGTATGACCCTAGCCCTGACAAGCATCCTACATTCACCCAGAATAATACCACAGTACAAGCAGAAAATGATTGATTTCAACAATTGGCTAAGTTTCTGGTGTCATTCTAAGGAGATCCAGTAGCTGTCTGCCTGGGATGACATGATTGACAGACCTTGATGCTTTGCCAGAGATGGCTTGCATCTGTCACCCTTGGGCTTCTGGATCCTGGCCAAGACACTTGCCACCCCTATAGTGCCTTTTTTAGGTGGTGTTCCAAAGACCAAATTACCACCGTAACAGCTACAAACAAATCCAATCTGTGGGTCATATTTCTCAACACTAGAAGTCTAAATCTCAAAATGCACTCACTCGAGGCACTCCTTAAAATGGAGAACATTGACATTTGTGCTGTAACAGAGACCTGGTTCAAGGCAGCAGAAAGCACCCCTGCACTACCAGGCTATAACTCATTCCACACCTTTTGGCCCCAGAACATAGACCAAACCTCCAAAGGCGGTGGTGTCTCCATATTCATAAAGGATGCGCACACCTCCAGACTGGTAGCCCAACATAATGCATCAGAGATACTTCAGGTGCAGCTAACACTGTGTAAGACAGCAATTCAGGTCACAGCCTGCTATAGGTCCCCAACCATGTCCAAGACTCACACTCCACGTTCCTAAGCACCCAGGAGAATATTAGGTTCCAACCTAACACTCTCTTATTAGTTGACTTCAACTATCCCTCCATAAACTGGGTAAACTACTCATGCACCAATACACTTGCCCAATGTTTCCTGGAGTTCATTAATTCCAATGCATTGACCAGCTTGTTCTTACCCCCACTGGAGGTAGCAACATCCTTGACCTGGTCATTACTAACATGGGCGACCGTTGCTCTACACCAGTAGTCAGCTCCTCCTTGGTTAGATCTGACCACAAACTAATCACCTTGGAAATCCACATCCCTCCCACCCCCCCCCAAGCAAAGGTAACCACCATGAAAAACTTCTCCAAAGCTAACTTTGGGATCCTAAAAACAGAGGTGGCTAACTTCACTGCACCCATGCAAATGGAGAATAGTTGCATAACTGCAGAATCATACACCAATGCACTGTACGAACACATACACAAATGCATGGATCTCGCCATACCCAATAGAACCAAAACACTCCTCCAAAAAAAGGAAGCCAATCTGGTGGTCCCCTGCCATAAACAAACTCTATAACAGAAGGAGGAAACTGATGCGGAATAAGGTGAAGTCCCAAGACTAGAAAAAACTCCCTTATCTGCCTCAACAAAAAGTTGAGATCCCTCATCAAATCCTCTAAAGCTAGGTATGAAAACAGAATCGCCGCAGATAGTAAAGACAACCACAAGACCTTCTATAGTTATGTAAAGAATCTCCACGGCAATACGCAGATTTGCTCTGAGCTACTGCACAATGGTACCTCCTAAACTGAGCCAACAGATATTGCCAGTATACTGGACGACAGAGTTAGTGCGAAAATTACCCCCCGAGGACCAATCACAATACCAGTAGATTGCAAGGCACCCAGTATTACTGCTGCACTGGTTAAAACAGCACTGTCCAAGGCCAAGAATACAGCTTCTATGGGACCTGACAATATCCCTGGTTGTGTTCTACATGAACTGCAGCATGAACTGGCACCTCACCTGTGTGCTCTGTTCAATCACAGCCTCACCTCAGGCATTGTCCCTGATGAATGGTGCACTGCTACAGTTATCCCTCTCCACAAAGGAGGAGCAACTACAGACCCTGGGAACTATCACCCCATTAGCCTGATGAGTTTGATATGCAAAGGTATGGAAGGCATCATCATGGACCTAATAAACAAGGATATAGGGAATCTCCAAACTCTGGATTTCACACAGTTTGGTTTTGTGAAGGGTAGATCATGCCTGCTCAACTTGGTCGACTTCTTTGAATCAGTCACCAGAGCTGTGGATAAAGGCAAGGTGGTTCATACAGCCTACCTTGATCTGGCCAAGACTTTTGATACCATTCTCCACTCAGGAATCATAGAAAAACTCACTAAGCTTGGCATCCACCCCTATATCACTAGGTGGGTTGCAAACTGTCTCACAGATAGAACACATAGTGTGAAAATAGCTGACTCCAAGTCAGACTGCCAATTAGTCACGAGTGGAGTCTCACAGGGTTTGGTCCTGGGTCATGTCCTGTCTGGTATCTACTTTTCTGAAGTCCAGGCCAACACGAAGGGACTCTGGCTGACAAAGTTCACAGATGATTGCAAGTTGGGAGCTATTATTACCTCCCAAAGTGATGTTGACATCCTACAGAATGGTCTCACTGTGACCAACAACTGGTGTCAGAACCATGACATTAAGCTCAATGCCAAAAAATGTGTTGTCATCCCATTTGGGAAAAACACATTTCCCATGAATTACCACATTGATGGTAGTCCACTGAACACAGAAGATGTTATAAGAGATCTGGGAACACAGTTTGACAGGAACCTCTCTTTTGATCACCACATTACCACTGTGGTCAGAAAGTCCTTCTGTGTTGCAAATCTCATTACTAAGAGTTATGCATCCAGGAAGAAAGAGGTCATTGTCTCCATCTACTCTTCCCTCATTAGGCCAATCATTGAGTACAATGCCTCATTTGGCATGTACCTCACTAGACACCTGCAACAACTGGAGAGGCTGCAAAGGTACCTTCCAAAGAGGATCCTAGGCCTTAAACACTTGTCCTATATGGATAGACTAAAAAAAACTCCAACTATTCTCTGTCTCATATCGCCTACTTAGAGGCGATCTCTGCTTGACTTACAAAGCCATGTCTGACCCAACTCTGTTAGAAATGCTACATCTAAAGAAATCTCAAGCCCTCCACACCACTTGCTCCAGAGACCTCAACCTCATTACCACAATTAACAGAACATGCTGGAGGGACAGGTTAACAACCCAGAGACTGCCCATGCTATGGAACAGACTTTCCATACATGTCAATTAGAGCACCTTGCTGACCCTCTTCAAGAGAAATCTTGATGAGTGGATGAGAAACAGAAAATTCACCCCGGGGATAACACCAGTGGCTCTACTCGACAGAGGCACTGGGAACTAAGGTCGGGTGACACTATGCCAGGGTAATCCTATGGCTAGGTTTGTAAAGGCCCCAGGGCTATTAGCTTAGTACACACCTATGAGCCTATGAACCTATGAACTCATTACACTTCCAAAACATATGTTCCCATCATGCCTCCAAAATTTTCCATCTACCTGAGAAGACATTCTTTGTAGTCTGCTTGGGGTATGCAAATACCTATGCAAATAATTTTAAGTAAAAATCCTAAATCTTCTAGACTTTGTTGGATATTTGGGAGCTATACATATGCCCTCCCATTGTTTCCTTGTGAATTGCTTATTCAATCTCTCTTTCCAATATTTTTTAACCTCCTTTGATTGATTCCTATAGTTATTGTGCAATATTTTAGATGCCCTACTAATTAGCCCTTTTTAACAGCATCTTCTGTTCTACATTCAATTAAAAACTCTACCAGAGCAGGTCTTTCACTTAGGATTCTCCTATCCCTTTCTATTTGCCTATACTCTGACATCTATTCCTGATAGGGAAGGAAGTCTCTAACCTGCAGTCCAAATGTTTTCTTGGCATCTTCCCATTCCATTACCTTTCCCTCTCTAGTTATTTGCTCCCAATAACCTGGTTCATTTACCAGTTTTCTCAAATAAATTCCAGTCCCTTCTTGCCTATTCTCTGTACCCCTAACTGCAGTCATCCCCTACTGGCTGAATCTACTTTTTCAATTCTCATGTTGGCTTAGTTCTTAGAATGCATTTTGCTACTTTATGAAAATAATATTCTGTATGGATGCTGTTATTCTTCTTAAGGCTCTGCATCCAAAATCCCACTGTCTCCATAGTTCTCAAATTTCCCCCTGCTTCATCATTACCCCTTGCCATTTTGAATGATAGTCTTAACTGTGTAGCTGTAAATTATCCATTCAAATCAGGTAATCATAAACCACCTTGTTCTATTGGAAGGATCTTCTTATTCCACTTGATACTTGCCCTTTTCACATCCCAGGTAAAGTCATTCAACTCTTTATTAATTACTATCCACAACTTCTCCCCTGGTTGATAAAAATATGCCTAACCTGTGTACAAAAATAAAGAGACTAAAACATTTTCATTGTTTATATCTTGCTAGCCATACCCATAAACAACAGATTATTTCTGTTTTTTTTATTATCTTTTCTTTAGTCTCTTCTCACATATCCTTAGCTGTTATAATGGAATCATGTTTAACAGATATTCTGCAAATACTTCATTTAATTATGTCCCAATAAATATGGGTATTGCTGAACCAATTCATGTGTGGGTACACAGTTTACGGCTATACTCTTTGTTTTATCATCATTAATTTTATATTACAAATAGACTTGAACTTGTCTCAGAATGTTCCACAACACTAGGATGTCCTTTTTCTGGTTTTAGTAAGTACAAAATAATATTGTCTGCAAATAAATTCAACTTTTCTTGATTAACATACCAATTATATCCTTGAATTTCTGAGTTACTTATTTTTATTGCCAGTGACTCTAAATATAATGCAAATAACAATGGAAAAAGAGGGCATCCCTGCCTGGTTCCCTGTTCAGACACAACTTATCAGAGAGGACCCCTCACACTTTATTTTTTTTTGCCTCCGATTCCTCATATATCCTAATTAACTTTACTATTGTATCTGGGAATGCAAATGCTTCCTTTGCCCTACACATAAGATCCCAGCTTACTCTGTTGAATGCTTTCTCTGCATCAAGACCCACCAACAACAGCAGTTTCTTACATTCTGATTTCCTCTGGGTTATCATTGTTCTGTTAATGTTGTCAAATGTTTGACTCCCCTCCACAAAACCACATTGAACCATATCTATCAATGTTCATCACCTCTGCCTATTTGTTTATTCATTATAGAGATACACACTTTATAATAATGGTTTAAATTTTGAATGTGCATATATGAAGCTGAATCAGATGGATCTTTACCATCTTTAAGTATTACAGCCACCACAGCTTTCTTACAGGATGTTGGTGCTTCTTCTCCTTTTAAAATACTGTTAAACAAAACTTACTATATTTAAAAGAGTAACTATGCCCTAAAAAAATTACTTACAGCAAGGCAAGTGCAGAGGGTAGTGACGAGTGAATGTTCTTGCTAGGTCCAAGATGAAATACAAAATGCCCAGTCTCTCTCTGAGAGAGTTCTTAAATTAATATTGAATATTACTACTGCTGGGTTAGCTTGAATGACACCGCTTTTTGTCACCTGACTTAAGTTCCCAAGCTGAATCCCCCATTGTAGCATTTGACATCTCCTTGTGAAAAATACATATCCTTCAGGTGTCTGCAGTTGCTAGAAGACATAAAACAACAAAATACTTACAAAACAATGCAAAAGGCACCCTAGTTCTAGAGATCCTGTCTCCTTGCTGCATTGAAACTTAACTTTTATGGCATAATCATAAAACAATTTAATTTCAACTTATTTACTTGAAGTTTTGCAAGTTAACTCTATATGCTCCAGTTTATAATGTTAAAAAATATACATTGTCACAGGTATATAGTTTATATAGATTTCTGTTCCTTTCCAGTAGGTTACATTGTGGACACATCCTTGAAGCTCAGCACTGTACAAACCCTGTTCAGCACACACTTCTGTGCCAGTAGTTTAGTATACACATAACATATAATTCTAATACATTTGGTAATACCAGCAATTGCATCATGCTGGTATTCACAAATGACATATAACGATTTACATAATTCCAGATAGCTGGACTGGCAGTGTCTCATTTTGTTACATTTCTATATAAATCATATCAATAGTTTCACATGGCAAATAATTATTTACTAAATTCCAGATAGCTGGGCTGGCAGTATGACAGTATACATAAACATTTAAAAATAAAGCCATGTAGCTGAAACACTGTATCTTTTTAGGGGTCATTTGCATACACCCCATAGGCCTCTATTACAGGTTTAAGGTATCACACAGTGAAAACTCTAGGTTGACTGAATTTTTTTGTAGTTTTTCTGAATGGTTTGTCTGTGTGACCTTTTTACCATTTTATTTGGATTTAGTTGGAACACTTTTCAAGTGCCATAATGTTTATGACCTTCAGGCTTTTCATTAAGCTTTATGTTTCTAAAGTATAGCCAGACAATCCAATTATGCTGTTTTGATGACATCACTCAAAAGACCAATCATGCATGCATGTCTTCAGCTTCTGATGCTTTGCTTTATTGCCTGAATGTAACCATAAAGACTTAAAAATTCCATTGGCATTCAGAAGCCACATAGTTGAAACAGTATATGTTCTTAATTGGTCATATGCATATATCCCATGGTTCTCCATTACAGGAGGTTTAAGATATCATATAGTGAAAACTCCAGCTTGGGTGGGTTTTTTCTTGCAATTTTTTTCATCTGTATAGTTAATTAGAAATTAGTAAAATAGGATTGAAGACGTTTTCTCAAGGTACTTTAAAAAAGCACTTACTTTATAATAAATTGGTGTCATTTCAGCCTTTTGTCTTCACCTTTGCCGTTTAGTTTTTTTGGGGGAGAGTTTTTTACATTTTGGAGTATAGTTCTTCAACAAGCTCAACACCTTATTCAATAGATTTGAATAACACAACTGCAATGAAAGCCCCTACAAATCAACCAGACAAAGTACTATGCCTCACCCTGCTAATGTTAGAAGAATCCTATGCAGGGTTAACCCAAGGAAGGAGGCTGGACCTGACAATATCCTGGGATGGGTGCTCAGAGAATGCACTGACTGACTGACACAAGTTATCACAGACATCTACAACATCTCATTAAGCCAGGCTATCGTACCCAAATGCTTAAAAACTAGAACCATAATACCTAGACTAAAGAAGTCCCCACCATTAACTCTAAATGACTATTGCCCTGTAGCACTCACTTCAGTAGTAATGAAGTGCTTTGTGAGGCTGGTCAAGGACCATAAAAAGACCCTCCTGCATCTTTAGATCCACTTCAGTTTGCATATCGACCAAACCGCTCCACAGAAGATACTATATCTATAGCGCTTCACTTATCCATGGCCCACCTGGAAAACAAGAACTGTTATGTGCGAATGTTGTCCATAGACTTTAGCTCTGCCTTCAACACAGTGATCCCCCAACCTCTGATAAAGAAACTTGGCCAACTGGGAATAAACACTTCCCCTATGCAATTGGATACTACACTTCATCACGGACAGACCACAGACAGCACACGTTGGCAATAACACCTCCGACAGCATCACTATGAACAGGAGGTTCCTCGTGGCTGTGTTCTGAGCTCTCTGTTCTTCACCTTGTTAATTCACAACTACACTGCCAAACCTAACTCAAACTACATCATCAACTTTGCAGATGACACAACTGTCACTGGTCTCATTAGCAATGATGATGAATCACCCTACAGGGAGGAAGTTAGTCAACTCATCATCTTGTGCGACGACTACAACCTCGCACTAGACATGAACAAGAACAAAAAGAGATCATTGTCGATTTGAGAAGAAGGCATAAAACACTCTCATCACTAACAATTCGTAATGAAAAAGTAGAAAGAGTGGAAAGCACAAAACTCCTGGGGATATATATCACAGATTACCTAAAACAGAGCTTTAATACTAGCTATTGTAAAGAAAGCACAGCAATGCCTTCATTTCCTGTGAAAGATGAGGAACGTGAACCTCCCCTCTACAATCCTCACTACCTTTTACAGTACAGAGGCACCATACAGAGTATACTAACCAACAGCATTGCAACTTGGTACAGTAACTGCTCCACCTCAGACCAAAAGCCCCTCCAGATAGTGGTTAGGGTAGCAAAGAAAATCATTGGTACCACGCCCCCAGCCATCCAAGAAATATTTTTGTCACGGTGTCTCAGCAAGGCCAACAAGATAACCAGGGACACTACCCACCCTGCCCTTGGACTGTTCACCTGTTTATCTTCTGGTAAACGCTACTTCAGTATAAGATGCAAAACAGCAAGATTCAATACGAGTTTCTTCCCACAGGCCTTTAAACTACTAAACTCACACAAACTCCACACCATGTTGAACTCTGAACTCTGAAAAAGGCTGCTGAAAATTCCATCAGTACCTTATATTTTTTTGTGCAATAATATTTCAGTGCAATAACTCCACTGAGATTCTTGAATTCATATTTTGTGGACTAACCAAAGCTGTAATAAAGCAACTGTGCAATAATGATTACCATGGAAAAGTCTCCTGCATATGCAATCAATATGTATAGTAATTAGAATTTAAGAAATGTGTGTCATGTCAACAGAAGCTGTTGTACTATAGATTGTCTATACGTGGAAATACCGCCACCTTGAGACGGAGTAATGAAATTTCATTCAGTGATGAACAAGTTATATAGTCTGAAGGACAATAAAGTTCACTTTGACTTTGACTTTGAAAATTCAGTTTATGATAAATTATTTACCCCAAATTATTTAAATTCTTAATTTTATATAAATAACATGTAAATAATTTGCTGTAAAGTTAGACATACGTACATTTTAAAATGTTAGTACTGGTGTTATGATTATAAAAAATAACCTCCTACCTGTAGAGCTCTACAGGATAAAGCCCTTTACTATGAACCATACAACCCAAGTTTAATTCGCAGCATAGGCACTGGAGGGGCCACAAGGGAAGGAAGGGAGTCAGCGATCGATGTTGGCTTGTTTGTCCTGCAGGGAAGGAAGCAATCTAAAGACTCACTGCAATATGCAGTATATGGGCCTGACCAGTTCTGAGCTGCATAACTGGCCAGCCACTTTGTTGGGATGTTGTGCATATGCCAGCCCCAGTAAAAAATGTCACACAGGTACCTGAAATATAAATCAACCTGCTTAATCTCTTTAAATGCTGCTAATATAATAGTAAAAAGAAATTTGTGCAGAAACACGGCTAAGGAGTCCCAAACTCAAACAGTGGTTCAAGGTTCAAAAGTTTTTACTGTAGAGTTTCGTAATGAGAACATGCTTCATCAGACATACTAGAGCTTACATTACAAACATAGTTTAAATACTATGAAAATCATTCAGTTAATCAATCAGCATACACCAGTGGTATAAGAACAAGTCATATAAATATATATTAATAAAAACAACAATTGCTACCTTTTAAGTTTCCTAGATTTAAGAACAGGTTTCAAGGAAATAAAGTCATTAAACCCATGCCCCCTATGAACAGCTAACTAAAAAATCCAACGCAATTCAATCCTGTCTGTTTCATTAATTAAATCTCCCATCCTAATATTTTCATGTACTACTTCCAAACCTGAAATACAAAACTATGCTCATCGCCTTATTGCTTAAGATGTTTAGCTATTGTACTATACTTAAGCCCCTACGGGCACAATAGTAATGATCCCTAATACTTTCTCTAAGGCGTCTGTTGGTTTTACTTACATAGAAGATGAAACATTTCATGCAGTGGGCCAAATAAATCACATTTTTGGTGTTACAATCTGCTGTAGCACTCAAATAAAAAACATGTCCATTATCTTGATTGGTTGATACTGAATTAGTAGCTGGAATGAAGAAGTGTAATGCCTGTTCTTTTTGTATGTTTGTAGATGAAGGAACAACATTTAAACACCCTAATAATGGACTTGTTTTTATTTGAGTGCTACAGCAGATTGTAACACCAAAAATCTGATTTATTTGTCCCACTGCATGAAATGTTTCATCTTCTACATAGGCAAAACCAATAGACGCCTTAGAGAACGTATTAGGGATCATTACTATAGTGCTTAGAATATAGTACAATAGCTAAACATCTTAAGCAAGAGGGCGATGAGCATAGTTTTGTATTTCAGGTTTTGGAAGTAGTGCCTAACAATATTAGGATGGGAGATTTAATTAATGAAACAGACAGGATTTTTTTTATTAATATATAAGTATTGTTCTTATACCTTTAAGGCTTTTATGATGTATGCTGATTGGTTGATTGAAAGATTTTCATAGTATTAAAACTATGTTTGTAATGTAAGCTCTAGTATGTCTGATGAAGCATGTTCTCATTGTGAAAGCGCCCACTCTACATTAAAAGCTTTTGAATCTTGAACTAATGTTTGAGTTTGGGACTCCTTAGCCGTATTTCTGTATGAATTTCTTTTTACTATTTCATTAGTTGGTGTTTTTGTCGTACAGTTAATTGCCAGTTATCCTTAGACTGTTCTCTTTAAATGCTACATTCAATTCACAAAAACATAAAGTTAAATTCACAAAGCCAGGTGCATATGAAACCCCAAATGCTACCCCAATGTTACCTGCTTTAACAGTTCCCCCTTAAAACTAAAAAAGAAATGGTGGCCAATGTCAACTCCATTAAATTAATTATCATGTCAATGTCTTAGGTACATAAATGTTTAAACAGCATCAATATTTACTACATGAAACCAGTCCAATGAATATCCTGTGGGACAGAAGTACCTATGTCTTTAACACAGGTTGTCATCAACAAAACAAAAAGAACACTGTTGTATTTCATCTGCCTCATTCTTTTTAAAACACTCCAACAATCCCTAATAACATGTGAAAATAAATTCTAAATGTTTTTCAAACACTTGTCTGTAAAAATCCCTAGTTACCCTATTGTCAACCCAGTAGGAGAAATAATTAGAAATAATTGGTTGCAATAGCAAGTCAGAAACATTTTCATTTACTTTCTGAATCTCAAAAATTCAAGGGATAATGCAGTCATAGGAGACTCCATAGTGAGACACATGGATGTCCCCTCACCAAGACTGATAAGCCGAAGGTTATGGTTAGCTGCCTGTTAGGTGCCAGAATCCATCAGATCACACAAACACTCATGTCACTCAGCCACAAGTACTAGTATGACTCTGTCATAGTTCATGTGGGTGTGAATGACATGAGATTTACCTCCATGGTCTATATGAAGCGAGACATGATTGAGCTTTCAGATTATGTGTCACAGGCTGGTTTGAGCCTAGCCTTGAGCAGCATTCTACCTTCACCAAGGAAATTCCACAATATAGACAAAACATGGTTGACTTTACCAACTGGCTTAACTTTTGGTGTCAGTGCAAGGGGATCCAATATTTGTCAGTCTGGGAAGGCATGATCGACAGGTTATGTTGTTTTGGCTGAGATGGCCAGCACCTGTCTCCTCTAGGCTTTCAGATACTGGCAAAAGCTTTAACCACCCATATAGTGCCTTTTTAGGTAGTGTCAAAGTAACCAACCTCCCAATTTACCAAAATCTTCTCTTGATAAGCTCAAGGTACTACTGCTCAATGCTAGTAGTCTAAACAAGAAACTGCACTCCCTAGAAGCACTTCTCACCTTGGAAAATGCTTACTTCTGTGCAGTCACTGAGACATGGTTCAAAGCTGCAGAAAGCACCCCAGCCATGCAAGGCTACAATGCTTTCCATACGTTCAGACCACTAACTGACAAAGAAAGAACCAAAGTAGATATCAGTCTTCATAAAAGATAAGTACACCTTAAAACTGGTCAAACAGTGTGATCCTCTCAAGCTTTTCTATGTCCAACTAACCACAGGCAAAATCCCCTACCACACCATTGCTAGCTATACGTCCCCCGCCAAGAACTAGGAAAAACATATCATGTACCTGGACTTACTGGAGTCACTCAACATGCAGCCCAATACCTTATTCATGGGTGATTTTAACTATCCTACCATTGCCTGGGGAACATACACAACCACTAACATGTAGGCTCAGAGGTTCTTGGACTTTGTTAATGCAAATGCTCTGGATCAGATGGTTGGAACACCCACAAGGAGCCCAAATATTCTGACCATAGTACTCACTAACATGGGTGAGCATTGTACCCCCTCCCCCCAGTGTAATATCCTCATTGGTATGATCAGACCACAAAATGGTCTCTTTTGAAATATATATAAGGCCAGATACCCCATTAAGCTCAAAAATGCTGAAGAATTTCTCCAAGACAAATTATCTCTTACTAAGCAATGGCATACATTTCAAAACTCCCTCGAACCCAGAAAATACAAAATCCTATGCAGCAGTATACACAAATACCTGTATAGCAATGTATGCAGTTGTATATAATCCTCTATATGGGACCAAATTAAACCCAGGTCTTGCCAGGAAAAATAGGCCACCTTGGTGGACCTCTAGTATAAACAAGCTATACAACAAAAGAAAGACACTAATGTCCAAACATAAGTGGGAACAGGTTCAGCAGAAGAAGAAATCCCTCACTATTATTAAAAAAACAAAACAAATCAGAGATCTGGTCAAGTCCTCAAAAACATATTATGAAACAAAAATAGCCTCCCTATCCAAGGAAAATCACAAAGCATTTTTTAACTACATCCAAAATCTTAAAGGGAATATCCAGCTATGTGCAGAACTGGTTGCAGATGGCATCACCCATACTCAACTGGAGGAAATAGCCAACCTGCTAACTCACAGATTTAGATCAATCTTCAGCCCTATCCCCACCAGTTGTCCTCCAAAGGATACCTGCCACCATTCCTCAGCCTATTATCTCAAGAGAGCAGGTCATCTCAGTGCTTTCTAAGGCTAGAAACATGGTATCAAATGGCCCCTGACAACATCCCAGGTTGCCTTTTAAATCACTTAACACATGACATACCAGACCCACTTAGATCCCTATTTAACCACAGCCTCCAGACAGCCTATATTCCAGCTGAATGGAGGACAGCAACAGTCATACCTCTGCACAAGGGAAACCATCAACTGACCCAGGGAATTACAGACCCATAAGCCTAACTATCCTCATCTGTAAGGCCATGGAAAGAATCATCATGGACCTTATCAACAAGTTTATAGGTAATCTTCACACTCCCCACCAAACTCAGTTTGGATTCTTTAAGGGTAGATCATGTCTGTTAAATTTGGTTGACTTGTTCGAGAAGGTCACCAAGGCCATGGATAAGAGAAAGATTTACATAATACCTATTTTGACCTGGCCAAAGCATTTGACACTATTTCCCATTTAGGTGTTATAGCAAAACTCTCCACTGAGCATAAACCTCTACATCATGAGGTGGGTAGTCAAATAGATCACCAATAGGATAAAGACTGTCAAAGTGGGTGAATTTACTTCTAGCAACAGGTCAGTTACCAGTGGCATACCACAGGGTTCCATACTAGGCCCTCTCCTGTTCAGTATTTATTTCTCAGAAGTCAAGCCAAATGTAGATGGCCTCTGGCTGATCAAGTCTGTGGATGACTGCAAATTGAGGCAATCATTGAATCCCTAAATGATACTGATATCCTGCATAAAGGATTAATGGAGAGAAATTACTGGTAGCAGAGCCACGGATTGAAACTAAACACACAAAAAAATGCATAATTATCCCCTTTGGGAAACAAAATACCCCAGCTAATTAAAATATAGACAGCACCCTTCTAACAGGAGGCCCAGTGGTACATGGTCTGGGTACTCAGGTTGATAGTAATCTGAACTTCGACCACCATGTGCCCACAGTGGTGAGAAAGTCCTTCTATGTGACATAACTCATAAGTAAGGGCATGGCATCCAGATCAAAGGGCGTTATAATTCCATTGTAATCGGCCTTCATTAGACCAATAATTGAGTACAATACACCCTTCTGCATGTACCTCACCAGACATCTACAACAGCTGGAGCAACTTCAGAGGTTTCTCACCAGGAAGATACAGGGCATAAAAATAAGTCCTACAAAGAAAGATATAAAGCCCTTTCACTATATTCTGTATCCTATGGACTACTAAGGGGTGATCTATGTTTGGCCTACAGGGTAGTCTCAGATTCATCCCTGATGGAAAACTTGCACATTCGTAAATCAAACTGCATGAGAATCACTCATTCCAGGGATCTTAACCTAGCCTCTGACATAAATAAATCATGTTGGAGAGATTAAATAACAAAAAAACCAATCGGAGTGAATGCTCTACTATGAACCACAAAACTAAGGCAATAAACATAAAAGTTAAACAATGGAAGGGATATGAAGAAACCAAATGTTCACGTAACTCCAAGCAGCAAAAAATCCAAAATCTTCAAAAGAGTAAAAACAGGTTTATTCAGATAGAAAAATAGCTTCACCAGACCTTATTACACTACATTTTATGAAAGGAATGATTTATATACAAAAAAAGGTGCCAATAAAACGAGCACTCCTTAAAGGGATATAACTAAAAACAGCCCCAATATGCAGACTAAGAGTCAAGGCTAAATATATAGATGTATATATTTAAAACATCTAACAACACATAAAAAGCACATGCAAAAGTAATTTCTGATTCTGAGCGGATGTATAGGTTAAGTCCAGGTAATACATTCTCGGACTTCTGTGTAGTTCTCAATGTCCCCCCTCCTATATGTACTGGAAATATGTTCTAAGATCCTAAACTTAAACTCATGATTAAGACATGCTGTGCAAGATGCTAAATACGCTAACACACCACATCCTTCGCCATGCAACAACTTTGACTGATGGTCACATAAAACATAGGAACAGAAATTACATTTGTGACAGGGTATCATATAAGGTCCCTCTGTGGACAAAGTGTGAATGCTATGTTAGATAATGTTCTTCAATATGAGCGACACCTTTTTAATCAAAAAAGAGCGAAACTCCAGAGGGATAGTTCTGATTTTAAAATGACAATGTCAACATTGTTAACGATACTGTGACTACAGACTGTTGTTGCACCATCAGTGTCTTCTGCACACACAGAGAGGAGAGAACACATTCCAACAGCTAGGAATCTCTGAAGAGATTTTCTTCAAAGAGTCAGGTCCCCCTTGCATTTAAGCTCTCAAGAAGCCAAGCCAAATTGTTCCCACTCCAGTACATCCATCCCTTGCTGCTTTGCTTACAGCACCAGAGGATGATACAACATTTACACAGAGAAGACTACTAAAACTCAAATAAACAAACAATTTGAGTTTTTTAAACAACTAGAAGCATTGAATACTTTAATATAAATATGCACAACTAAGATATTGTGATGGATCCTGATGATAAAGGGGAGGAGACAGATAGTCGTTTGCAGTTGCAGTTAGGTATCAGACTATGATGATGATTGTGAGAATGTGAGAGAGAGATTGAAGAGATGAGTAAGATCAGAGTAGACATGATTACAAATAGAGCAATAACCACACCCTTGTGAATGGATATATGGTGATATAGATATAGTGTTTTATGATTTTCTTTGATTTCTTTTATCCACCATCCACCTCTTACTTCCTAAGATCCACAAAGACCCTGTGGCACCTCCATGAGGGCCGATAGTTAGTGGTAGGGGGTGGGCAGGTCCTCCATTTTGTAGAGGCTCAATTAAGACATCTTTATGAAGCAATTAAGACTTCACATCTTTATAAACAGTTTTATCCTTGTTTTTTTATGTGTTTAGTTCTTGTGTGAGAATTATAGATGATTTAGTTCTGTGTTGACGACACGACTTTACCATATTCACGGTTATATTACATGTGACTTGACATGATATACTTGATTAATAAGATTAGGAGACCTCGTGGGCACATACTTGGTGATTGATTCTCTTTTCTCTTTGTATGGTTTTTGGAAGTTCACATGTTGTTTTTATTTTTCTGGAATCAATTATTTTTGCGGTGTGTAGCTATGGGCACTTCATGTACAACCTAGCTAAATGCTGTTATGGCTGAATGGGAACACCAACATCTTTTGTGGCTGAATTTTATATAAAATCATTTTTCAGAATTGTAGGCTTTGTAGATTTGCTGTTTTTGGCTTGGAGTGGCACATCTGGACAGTCTACTACAGTTTAGACACAATTAACATTGGAAGAATTTCCTTTAATTTCACCATGCTCCAAGCTCACATGACACATATCATGAAAAGTGACCATTATGTGGAAAAGTTACTTAGACATACTGTAACACAAGGTTAAAATCAGGGATCTAGCCTGCATCGTTGTACCTTGCATCGCTCCAGGCAACATAGCTCGTGGATATATATAGTGTATATAGTCTATGTGGACATATATCTAATTTTAAAATATTCACCTTGAATCCTTAAATTTAAAACAGGGTTAGAAGACTTGGGTAAGAGATTTAAGAAGTGCATTATAGTGATTTAGATCTTATTCAGAGGATGGAAGTATCTTAGTTACTTTAGAGAAGATAGAGCCATGCCTTAGAGACAATAAGGCCATCCCTGATTTATTCCAGCAAACCTCTGGATTGAACAGCCTTATGTTCCATCTTCGCATGGTAACAATGTGATGTTTCCTATATATTATGTGTAAGATATATGGTACACTCAAGATGTTTTTTATTAAACATTGCATGTTTTGTCAGTGGATCCTACTGTCAAAGAATACACTGGAGACAGACCTTAGGTGTGTATAAATGAGACAGACCCCCACTTTTGTAGCATTTGTAATAAGAACCCAGAACACACCTCATTCTATGTCACAGAGGGACCTTATATGATACCCTGTCACAGTAGTAATTTCTGTTATTACTTATTATGTGAAATATCTTTAGGTAAATTGTTTTTATGTGACCCCACAATCTATACCCCCAATGGACTGGTGTTTACACCATTCGCTGGGCAAAAAGGCAGCTGCATGTGAGGATGACAGCTGTCACTAGCATTGCAAAACATGTAGGGTAATTTAGAGATAGGAAACGCAAAACATGTAAGAGACTTCATTCTGAATCATGTCTTTCACCACAGAATCTAAACACACCAAAGACTGTGGTCTTTATCATGACAGAACTGTTAGGATCTTCTCAAGTGGATTTTAAACATAAGGGAGGGGGACATTGAGAACTACACAGATAGGAGTGGAGATCTATTGGATCATAAAGTTCAGGGCTGATCAGTTACCTCTACTTAATGGCAAAGTCCCTTTTAGTCCGCCATAAAGTGAAGAATGCTCAAGTCCTATATATGACTTTTTAATGTGCAGTTTATGTTGTTAGATGTTTTAAATATATACATGCTTTTATTTGTTGTTGACTCTTTTTAAATAAATCATGTTGGAGAGATTGCTACATCTCTCAGAGACTACCCTTTCTCTGGAACAAGCTTCCCATTCCTGTGAAGCAAAGCCCTTCCCTGACCCTCTTCAAGTGCAACGTAGATCAATGGATGGGTAATCGTAAATTTACTCCTGGGGTGTCACCCATGTCCCTCATGGACAGAGGCAGTCAGTTTACACGGTCATATCTCTGTGAACTTTGTTAACCTAGCTACTGAAACTTGGGAAACTCAGGTTAAATATGGCTGGGTTTGTAAGGGCTCTTGGGCTGTTAGTCTAGTAATCTCCTATGAACCTATAACCTATGAAACATTCAATAATTAAATATCTGCTTATTCACAATATCTTCTGTCATTAATTTGCATAGTCATTTAATTTACATATACAGTAATATTTTTTTTTCATTATAGTCTAAGCTGCTCGTAATATCAACTCCCCTTATCTGGTTTCATAAATTTATATTCTTTACAATTGCTTCTCTTAACAAGAAAGTCCATTTCTTCTTTAGCTAGATTTTAATAACAATTAGTCTTTACCTTGTCTGAAAAACAGTCTCTAAGATCCATTTCACACATTCTTTTAAACAAAAAGTAAATTAGGATGGAGAGTAAGATAAGAGACCATGTTTTAATTGAACAATCATTATTTGTCTTTTTTTGAGTGTCAAAAATTAGTTTGCTAATCTACAATTTCAGTTCAATTATAACGTACTAATTATATATGTCTCAAAGGAATAAAAGAAAAACCTTTAGTAAATAACTTGATAGATACATTGTCAATAATGAAGTTCCTATAGTTAAAAAAGGAAGAAACTGTGTGTGACCTTCACAAACAGTAGCATTTAATGATGAAATGTGGCCATATCAGGTTTGTTCTGTTTTCCTGAATTCTCCTTTCTTGTGATGTCATTCTGTTTTTGCACTGCCTCTGGTTAGCAAAACATTGTTCCTCCTTAAAGGCAGCTAGTCCTAAAACTCCCCTTTGGTTTCCATAATATGCTGGTTATCAAATCTATTAACACTGTTAATAGTATTATTAAAAATCCTCCTGTTGTCATTTCTAAATCTGGGGAGTATATATTCTTGATTATTAATGGAATCATTTGTGCAACGTATTTTCCTTACAAGTGTAAACAGATTCAAAATTATTAAAATCAACAAACAACTTGTTTTATAGCTGTCCAAATTAATGTCAAATAAAATATGCTTTGTAACGATTATGCTTAAATTACAAACTTCAAAGGAAAAGTTATCATTCTTACAAGCTTCAGATTTCATCATTTCTAAAACTTCTATACCTGCTTCATCAAAAAAAAAAAAAAAAAAGAAGTTAATTCATCAAAAATATCCAAATCTGAAGAAATGCAATCCAGGAGCTTCCAGAATTTGACTCCTCCAAACATTCTTTTTGTTATTGCATTTTCTAAAATAAATATTGTGTAATTGCAAAGACAGGTGCTATAGTAATTCATTGATATGTATGTAGAAGGAAGTTTTAACCTGAGAAAAACAATACAAACTTAGCAAGTAACTCATTTGGCAGCATTATACCCTCAATGTAAAATATATTCACTTACGTTAATAGCAAATACATAAAACATTAATCATGGTGAAATTATTTAAACAAAGCCCACATTTTGTGCTATATCTGATGGCAGCACTTAATTTTCACATTTTTTTCTGATTCATTTATATTACCTTTGCAGTTTTAAGAGTGGAATAAAACACCAGCCACTACAAAAACATACAAATCCATAGTATCTTATTTGTCCCGGTGCATACTTGTCATGAAAATTGGGCTACATGTGATGGTTTTCAATTTGTGAATGAGGTTAAAAAAGGTACCAAGTGACTGCCAGTTAAGTATAAATCAGATCATGGACTGGACTGCACAGTTCATATTCAGATACAGTGAAAGTAAACAGACACTTCTGTTAAGAAATGGCTTTTCACACACCTTCTTGATCTTATATTATTATATTGGTCATTCTAAATTGTCTGTAGGTATGAGCGCATTTGCATGGTTTTGGAGATCAGCCACAGCAGGGTTAGCTATCCAGCAGCATAACATTGGCTGTAGATAATGGTCACTTCTGTGACTTCTTTGTAAAAATGGGGAAAGGGGGATTATGGGTGGATGTATGGATTGCAGAATTGTCCCAGCCCCATTTTTCTGATCTTCAAGCCTCCCCTAGTGCCAGGTAACTGGCAAGAATATTTATTTATTTTATTTTATTTTACATTTGTTGACCGGGCTAGTCCAACTGGATACATGTCCATTTTCAGTAGAGGCCCGGGGAGAAAAGCTCCACATTCAAGAAAAAAGATCACGATAACATAAGTACATTACAAGATTTAACAAATTAACTAGTAAATACATTTTAGCTTAGAGAATACTAGTAAATATATTTTAGCTTATGATTAAGGAAGAGTATTCTAGGCTAACAAATCATGTATGGATATATATACAATAGGTAGGAAACATTGAGCACTGTAAGAACTTTCAGTTGGTTTTACAGACAAGGATGTCAATAGAAAGGATTAGCTAGTTTTGTGTGATTGAGAAGAATAGGGTCAGGAGATAGTGGAGGAAGTTAGTCTGGGATTGCACAGGGGCATAGCCAGTGTGATTTAAGGTATGGTTTGAGCTTGGATTTAAATAGGGTAGTAGAAGGTAGGGAGGTAAGATCAGTAGGGAGGGAGTTCCAGGTTTTCCCCACTGTGTTAGAGTATAAAGAATCTCCAGCCAGGTTATTGGTTTTACATATCTTTACCATTATTTTATTTGAAGAGCGCAGGGTTTTAAGGTTATTGTAGGGGGTGATTAGATTGGTTAGTATTGGAGTAGATGTAGGATGGAAGAGTATTTTATAGGCAATAGTTAGTTGGTTTGATAGGATAAGATTTGGTAATTCTAGCCACCCTAGTTGATTAAGATTGTTACAGTGATGGGTTCTATAGGTAGAACCAGTTGCAAATCTGGCAATATTATTGTAGGAGCTGGCCAGCTTGTTCAGATTGCTTTTACATAGTTTGGTATAGATTGAGGAAGCATATAGCAGAGTTGAGATAAGGTGGGTCCTGGCAATAGTGGTCCTTGCTAGTGGGGTAAGAAAGGGTTTGATCCTATAAAGGGAGCCTAGTATTTTTTTACTGTTTTTATAGTGTTGTTTATATGTGGCTCAAAGGTGAGGTGGTTGTCAATTAGTACTCCAAGTAGTTTTGTAGTAGAGTCTGGAGATATGGTTGTACCATTGCTAGATGTGATTGTGAAATGTAGTGGGGGGGCTCTGCGGGTGGGAGTAAATAGTAGCGTTTTTGGGTTTTTTTTGGATTTAGGATGAGACATCGTTGAAGGAGCCAATTCTCTACTGTGTTAAATGTGTCTTGGGTTAGGGAATGCAGTTGTGAAAGTGAGGAGGCTGAGCATATGAGTGTAGAGTCATCTGCATATTTGATACAGGTGGCTTGAGGTAGAGCAGTGTGTAGGTCATTAGAAAAAATAGAAAAGAGGAGAGGACCTAGTATGGAGCCTGAGGGACTCCGAGGGCAATTAGTAAGTGGGAAGACAAGTTGTTCTCCTATAGTACTGCCTGTTGCCTATTATTTAGATAGGACTGGAACCATTGAATAGTTAGTGGATCCAGTGAGAAGTTGCCTAGTATGTTTATGAGTAGCTGGCTTTTGACAGATCAGTGAAGAGGGCTGAGGAGAGAGTGTTTCTATTATGGTTTTTATTAATGACATCTGTGAAGGAAAGAAGAGCAGAAGAGGTGCTATGAAATGGTCTAAATCCATGTTGGCAGGTAGCAAATAGGTTGTTTGCTAGGAGGTGGTTTAATAGTTGCTTGTGAATGCACTTCTCCATGATTTTTGCCAGAGGGGATAACATGGCTATAGGCCTATAGTTAGAATAGTCTTTTGAATTACCACCTTTATGCAGGGGGATAACATGTGAGATTTTCCAAATAGTTGGAATAGTTCCTTCAGAAATAGTTCTATTAATGAGGATTGATATGGGGTAGGCTATAGCACTGGCTGCTTTTTGCAGGTATTCTGCAGAGAGGTTGGTGGGTTTAATTTTTTTTGATTAGGGAGCAGACAAAAGACGTAGGAACGGGTTGGAACTGAAATGTTGGGGGGCTATTAGGGATAATATTAGTATAAAACCTTCCTTTCTATTACAGAGTCACTGTCATTTGATTTCTTAGTCCAACTTTCTTCTTCCATGGTTGACACTTCATTCCACAGATGGAAGAGAAAATGGAGTGCTGGCAGAGCAGGAAAATTGTGGTAAACCCCAGAGATTAACATGTAACAGGAGACCTGGTTAAAGGTAATTTTCTCTGTCTGAAGATCAGTGAAACAACTACTATTGTTTGTGTGGTTATTAAGTGTGTATGTACTCTCTTACTTGCATTTTAGATTCATTTTCCAGGATATAGATATCAGTGTTAGACTCTCTACATACATGTCTGTGTCAATTCAGTGTGTTGTTAAGTCCATAGTCTAGTTTCTACTCCTGACATTTATATCTTAATACTGCATTTATATGTAATATTTTTAGGAGGATAAACCAAATATAAAATCACCATGTTTGCACTTACTGTTGCCATATTGATTTTAACGACAGAGTGAACTGGGCTCCCTGGAATTGCAACAAAAATCTGCCAGCGACTTCTCCCAGCCTGGAAAAAATTTAAAATAAATAAATAAGTGGAAAGATAGATAGATAGATAGATAGATAGATAGATAGATAGATAGATAGATAGATAGATAAATAATATGAATTCTACTTGTAAATTTGAGCCTGGAATTCAAATATGCATATAGCTAACATACACGTAACACTATATATTAACATACAAATTATGAGCAAAAGAACAAGTGAAAAAAAATCTAAATGCATAGTATGTTTATTTTCTACATGTGGCCAGGGAATCATGTTAACTGTTGCCATCTTTCTCGATTCAGTGCCTTACTCCTGCCTTCTTCGACACTCATGCCTGACTGTTGCACATCTTCTCTCACACAATCCATCCACCTCTTTGCTGGACATCTTCATTTCCTCATACCTTCTTCCTGTCTCTCCCAGATCTTCATCACCGGATTGTCTTCTGCTTTTCTGCACATGTACGAACCACTGTGATCTGTTCTCTGATTTTTTCTGCAATTGGAGTTACTTTGGCTTCTGCTCTTATGTTCTCATTTCTTCTCCTGTCCCACACTTTGCATCTTACCACCCTTCACAGGCACTTCATTTCCAACACCTTAAGTTTCCTTATCTGCTCTGCCATTACTGCCCAGGTTTCTGTACTACTGTCCTGTACACCTCATGGCAAACTTCATCACTTTTAAATGTAAAACATTCAACACCCACTGGGAGCTCATTCCATGAAGGTAGAATTCTTCTATTACAGAAACCTCTAGTGAATGACTTATGTTTTCCAGGAAAAGATAAAATCTGCTAGGACAGTGAATAGAAGAAAATGTAAGTCATAAGAGTCTAAACAAAAAACTCCACTTTCTAGAAGTTCTCTTCACCCTAGAGAAAGCTGATGTATGTGCGGTCACTGAGATATGGTTTAAAGCCACAGAGAGCACCCCAACAGAGTAAGATTATAATCTCTTCCACACATTTAGACCAGTTACTACCCAGATATGGACTAAAGTTGAAGGTGTCTCGATCTACATCAAACTAAATATATTTCAAGGCTAGTCAAACAGGGCAATGCACTTGGGCTAATGTATGTTAAAATCACCATAGGTAAAATCCAGTACCACTTTCTTGCAAGCTACAGGTCCCCCTCTATGAACCAGGAAACCCATACCATATATTTAAAAATATTGCAAACACTCACCATCCAGCTCAATACCATATTCACAGGTGACTTCAATTATTCCACTATTAACTGGGAATCCTATATGACACCAAATGTACAGGCACAGAGATTTCTGGATTTTGTAAACACAAACTCTCCAGACCATATGGTCAATATACCATCCAGGAGTACAAAAATACTAGATCTAGTCATCACTAATATGGGAGAGTGCTGCACACCCCCTAGTGTAATGTCTTCCCTGGTAAGGTCAGACCACAAAATGGTCTCCTTTGAAGTAAAGCTAAAACCTGGACCCCCAGCTAACCATGGAATATTCAGGAACTACTCTAAGACTAACCTCCTACTATTAAGTGATAACCTGGCAAAATTTCAAGCCTCCATAAACCCTGAAAACACTGCTGCCTTTGTAGAACTGTTCACAGAAGCCCTACACAAGCACATTAATAGCTGCATAGAGGCAGCTGTGTCCACCAGGAAGAAGTGCAGAACTAACTCCAAAAACAAGCCACCCTGGTGGAATCACAAAATCAATGTGTACAGAAGGAAAACAATCATGGCAAAAATTAGAAGGTGCAGCACCCAGCAAGGCATTTTTATCTGCATTTGAAACATCAAAGGCAATACAGAATTGTGTGCAGAGCTCATTGTAAATGGAGCTACCTATACTGAGTCAGAAGATATAGCAAACCTACTGGCTAATAAATTCATCTCCAGATTCCTTCAGAAAATACCAAGAAATAAAATCCTTCTGCTATCACTAGGGAACAGGTGCTTAATACCCTCTCTAAGACCAAGAACACTGCATCAATGGACCCAGACAATAGTCCAGGATTCCTTCTAAATATCATGAAACATGATCTATCAAGCCCTCTGGAATTGCTATTTAACTGTATCCTCAAAACAGGCTTTGTGCCTCATGAATGGAGAACAGCAACAGTCATCACTCTGCACAAAGGTGGGTCATCTACAGACCCTGGAAACTACAGACCCACAAGTCTCACTAGCCTTATATGCAAAGCCATGGAAACAATTATCATGGAAATGATCAATAATGATATAGTAAACCACCAGACACTGGACCCAACACAGTTTGGCTTCATCAAGGGCAGGTTATGCTTACTCAACCTGGCGGACTTCTTCGAAAAGGGCAACACAGCAATGGATGAGGGCAAAATGGTTCACACTGCCTACCTTGACCTGGCCAAGGCATTTGACACAATACCCCACTTGGGCATTGCTGACAAACTCAGGAGGTTGGGTACAAACCTGTATGTCACCCAGTGAATAGCCAACTGGCTCACAGACAGGACCCAGGAAATTAGAACTGGGGAGACCATCTCTACAAAGAGGCCAGTCACAAGTGAAGTCCCTCAGGGATTGGTCCTCAGGCAGCTCCTTTTTGGCATTTACTTCTCTGAAGTTAAGGCCAATGTCAGTGGTCTCTGGCTGACTAAATTTGCAGACAATTGCAAATTAGGAGCTGTCATTGAATCCTACACTGACACAAATGTTCTCCAGGAACGGCTGACACAGACAAACAACTGATGTTAGAGCCATGGACTAAAACTAAATGCCAAGAAATGCATAATAGTATCCTTAGGAAAGTCATCCACCCCTGATAACTATCATATTGACAAAACACCTCTTAGAGTTGACCAAGTAGTTGGGCACTTATGGACACACATAAACAGTAATCTAGCCTTTGACCATCATGTGTCTACAGTAGTGAGGAAATCATTCTATGTTGTATATGTTATAAACAAAGGTATGACATCTAGGTCTAAGGAAGTCATTGTTCCACTGTATTTGGCATTCATCAGGCCTATCATTGAGCACAATACCTCCTTTGGTATGTACCTAGCCAGGCATATCCAACAATTGGAACATCCATAGAGGTCTCTCACTAAAAGAATACAGGGTGTGACGACCGTCCACTGGACCAGTAATCAAGGAGCGTCAATCCTCACCACTGGCACCAGTGGGGGATGTACACTGGGAGGATGCAGGTGCACACACAGTATTTCCAGATGCAGCCCTCTACATCAAGTGCAATTTCCCTTAAGAGCACACAGAGACTGCAGTCAGTTCAGGGTTGGTTCCTCTACCTTTCTCCAGATCCACATTAGGACTCCCCCCCGGCACAGCTATAGAGTTGAGATCTCAGCTGAGTGACCAAGCCAAGACTTCCAGCACCCTCTTTATCCAACCAGTGCTTTGTGTCCCTGCCCAAGTAGCTGACACATACACACTTTTTCAGGTTTGATTCACACACACACACACACACACACACACACACACACACACACACACACACTCACACACACACCTGGGAAAGGCTGGCACAGGTTTCCTAGCTATGCCCCCTTCTTCCCAGACTATAAGGTAGTTACCACTGCCACCAGTCAGCTCCTTATCAGCTACTTTAAGACCTTTAACAAAGGGTGTCCAATCTTACTGTGTAATATTAATATTAACACAAATGGTAGTTTGACCAAGAGCAATGCTATTAGGAGTGGCCCACACAGTGTCACCAAATAAATATGCAAGTACTCTCAAAACTTATATTTCTTTACACAGATCAGCCACAATGAAAGGTTTAAATATATTTAATAATAAATAATAAAAGAACAAGAAAATAGTATATATTCACATTGACATTAGAGTTCCCAATCACAGGAAATATTTAAAACAAAACTGAAGGACAGTCTCAAATAAATAAAGAAAAATACCTAAACTATGCTTCACTATATTCCTGACTATATCTAAGAGCGTTGCTATACCCTAGTTAACTTACTTAATTAGAGCAAGGCAGATGTGTGGTAAATGGTTCCTGTTGTTGTCAGGTCCAAGTCAGAATACAGAATGCTCTGTCTCTCTAAGAGACTTCTCAAATTAATATCTCAAATATTACCGCTGGGATAGCTTGCAGAATGACACCATGTCTTGTTATCTGACTCTAGTTCCCAGGTTAACCCCCCCCACTGCTGGAAGCTTGGCAGTATTTAGCATCTACTTGTGAAAATACATAGACCTCAGATCTTTGCCAGATGCTGGAAGTCATAAAACAATTACATTCCTCCACATTTCAAGACTAGTAATTATTTCACCCTAAAGACAAAACAGAAAGCTTCTCAGCACAGACTCTGTATCTCTAGCTCATTGAAAACTGAAAGATACCATCTTTTATTGCGTAGCCACAAAGTAATTCATTTTCAGCTATTTATCTGAAGTTATCCTCCTGTATTCCAGTTTCCACTGTTAAAATATATATACACTTAAACAGTTACAATAGTGCATGTACATTTCTGTTCTATTCCAGTAGGGCACACTGTGGTTACATTTCAAGCAGCACTTTGTAAAAACTTTTCAACATACACATCTGTACCAACAGTTTGATATACACATGAGATACAGTTCTAATACATTTATAGCACAAGCATATTATATAAATCATGTTGATATTCACAAATGACATATAATTATTTACAAAATTCCAGGTAGCTGTGCTGTCACTATCCCTCTTTGTCACCCCCCCTCAATTGCTGCTTGAGAGGGATGAGCATATCTGGGAATACATTACCCCATTTCCTGTCTTGACAGCCCATCTATGTTGGCATTGCTAACCCTACTGCTGTGCTGTACTATCATATAATGTGCCTGCAACCCTAGGCTCCACCTTAGTAGCTTGGCATTTTATTGGCTGGGTCAATGTAGCCACAGATCCCCCTCAGACTCCTCCTGCCTTCTACTCCAAACACTTAGCATCAGGGCCTCCCTATCATGGTAAGATTTCATCATGTTAACATGGTACAATCTGTGCCCCTGCCTCCTGCCTAACAGTTCTACCATGTAGTTAACATTCCTGACTTTCCTTACTACTTTGAAAGGTGCCTACTGAGCTGCCTGCAGCTTGCTGTGCCTGACAGGAATGAGAACCATAACCTGCTGCCCTACAGCATACTCTCTAGCTCAAGCAACAGAGTAGTAAAATACTAAGCTTTAAATGCTAGTTATTTATACTAGTTTATATGGCAAGATAACTTAAATGTAGTATCAAAGAATTATGTGACATTTAAAAAAAAGTCAGAAAATATTTTTTTATTGTAATGTAGCAACACATTTAGCATTTTCAAGCCCCCCTCCCACACACACAGGACTGAACTGTAGAGAGACAAGTGGTAACCTTATCAACTAGGTGCACTGATACTGTTTGTAAAAAAGGTCTTTTTTTTTACATTTTTGTGACATCCTTCCAAAGAAGGATGCATATCTGGTACATGCAGATCCATGAGGTAAGGGATTCCCACTGATTTTGAGTCAATCCTTACACTAGTAGAGTGTATGAGCATTTTGTGGTCCACAAAAGGAAATGTGACCATTGATGGCAACCATAATATACAGCTGGATTTACTTTAACGTACATTCACTATGTGCTCTTGCATTAAAAACACTAAGAAAAGGAAATCAGAACTACTTAATTGTGTTTAAATCCACACACACACACACACACACACACACACACACACACACACACACACACACACACACACACACACTCACACAGACACAGACACACACACACAGTCAGACGTGTATTTAAACACAGTAATGCATCCGGCATATAGAATTTTGCATGCTACATAACTGTTTTATACACACAGATAAACAGATATATAACTTTTTTTATGTAAACATTTGGTAACTGGGTTAGTCCGACTGGGTTCTAAGTAGCCCTTTTTCAGTGAAGAGCTGAGGAGAAGAGCTCCAAAACTACAAGTGTCACAAGAAATATGGGTACAGATACAGACAGTCAAAAGTCACAACATGGAATAACAATACTATTTTCTTGTTAAGTTACACATACACATACAAAAGGATACAGTACAGCGATAAAGCTAACTAAAATATATTAATAGCATATCAATGCCATCAGAAGAAAATGAGTAGAGCAACAGGGTGAGATTACAGAGATAAGAAAAACAATAGAAGTTAGGAGAAAAAGGAAAAAAGTGTGTGCGAGAGAAAAACATGATGCAGGAGGCACTATGAAGATAGTTTAGGTTGGGTTTTGGTGAGAGCAAGCCCAAGAAAGTTGGAAGTAAGTTTTTAGTTCCTTTTTAAAGATATCACTTTTATTAATGGTATGAAGGGACAGGGGAAGTTCATTCAAAGAACTGGCTACAGCGTAACTGTACAGCAATTTACCCATGCTTTTTTCTGGTTTGTGTACCTGAAGTAAACGTTGTTCTGAACTTCTGAGTTCATGTTTGGGTACATATTGTGTTACAAGAGTGGCTAGGGCTGGGCAGGAAGAAGGGTTAGTAAGAATGCTGTGAGTAATTTGTAGCTGAGGTTGTAGTAGTAGTAGACGGGGTAGCTCAGGTCATTGTAATGTTTTTAATGTGAGACAGTGGTGCGATTTGTAGGGAGTATTTGCAGCAAATTTAGCAATTTTGTTGTAAGTACATTCAAGTTTAGTTAGGAGATTGTTTTGGACATGAGTAAGGATAGGAGCAGCACAGAGAAGAGAAGGGAGAAGATGAGTCTGCACCAAGGTTGGTCTAGATTTATTGGGAAAAAAAGTTTGTTTCGATATAAAAGACAGAGTTTATGGTGAGTTTTTATTTACAGTATTGAGTATGTAGGTCAAATTTTAGTTGATCATCGATTGTTACACAGAGGATTTAGTTTGTGAGTTAACTGAGATTATACTGCTGTCGAAGGATGCATTGGGGAAGATGGTTTTGGGAAGGAAGAGGAGTAGTTTAGTTTTTTTTAGGGTTCAAAAGTAGCTAGTTAGTTCTAAGCCACTTTTCAACTGAGTGCAGAGATTGTTGAGTGCTACTATGAATGCTTTGCATGTTGGATGAGGTACTGATTATGGTAGAGATGTCCACGTATTGTATTAGTGTAGAGTGGGGACAGAAGGTGTAAAAGTCGTTGATGAATACATTGACTAAAAGGGGAACCAAGGTTAGAGCCTTGGAGAACCCCAGTTTTGACTGGTAGGAAGGGGGAAGTGGATGTTTTCCATTTGACGGCTTGGAAATGGTTAGATAGGTAGCTAGTAAAACAGGAAATAGTAGATTTAGAGAGGTTAAGATTGATGAGTTTGTTCAAGAGGATGGAATGAGAAACTGTATCAAAAGCTTTGGATAAGTTGATGAAGAGAGCAGATGCACGTTTATTTTCATTTCTAGCTAGGGCAATGTTATAGGTAAAAGATATGAGAGCAGTAGATGCACTACTGTATGAGAGGGGTAAAAACTGTGGGGAGTTGGGGTTAGAAGGTTTTCTTGAAGGATAAAGTTAAGAATTTGTTTGTGTACACACTTTTCAAGAATATTAGACGGGGGGGATAGGTATGGGTCTGAAATTGGAGGGGTCATAGGAGTTACCACCTTTGTGGAGTGGTATAACAAAGAATTTCTTCCAGATATCTGGGACTGTATTTTCTTTTATGGACCTGTTATTTAGGATAGAGATGGGGTATGTGATGGATTTTGCTGCAAGTTTAAGGAAAAGGGTAGGTAGATTGTCTACTGATGGGGATCAGGGTTTTAACTTGCTAAGCAGAGTTATACAAAGAAGTTGGGACTAAGGAAAACTTAGTAAACCAGTACATTAGGACTGGTTAAATGGGGTCATTGCTTCAAGTGCAAGGGACACAGTCATCACTATAGAGGTGCTAATTTGTCACTGCAAGCTGTCCTTGGAATCATCTAATCAGCAGTGACTGTGGTAATGACTTCTTAAATTTCATTTGAACTATGATGTAATTACTCTTAGGAAGCACAAATGCCTACTGGTCCTTGCAAGATTGCAAGTATTATCTGTAATCATTTAAGCAGCCACAACTGAGATCATGGCTGCTTAAATGATTTCAAAAAATCTTTTAGCAAAGATACATAGTAGCTTGTTGATTATAATGGGAATACTTTTTTTTCACTCAACCCGAGAAGTTTTTGGCATTAACTCTGAAGGTTGTTTTTCCTGTAATTGTGTGATTGAGGGGGTGCCAGTTTGGGTACTACCCAGTTTGCCTGTCGAACTAGGTACAATGTTGTCCTTGTCTGCATATGAACATTCATATACAGTCCCATACAGTATCTGGGTAGTCATGCAAAGATGTAGCTTCTTAAAACTAATGTCAGAAACAAAACAAATGTAAGCTTACATAGCTACAACACAGCTCCACCCATTTCCTCAGATGACACGAATTAAGAGAGCCTTCAGGAATCATTCCAATGATATAACATTCCTCTCTCCTGTTAAGGCTAAGAGCTGGCAGACTGTTTCATTTTTGCTATATTCACCAGTGTAGCATAAAATGGTTTATATCTTGTATACCAGCAAGAAAAAGAACCCTGGAAAGTTATAAACAATAATGCACTTTTCTGCAGAAAACCCAAGTAAAAAGCATTTAACTGCAGCTCCTGTACTCCGAGCAGTCACTACATAGACTAGGCTGCTTGTAAAATGTATACAATAATCTGTTAAATATCTCACACTCAGGTGACAGACTTAGGTGATAAGGGATGATGGAGTATAAGATAGCATCACTAGTCCCTGTTTCTTTGATAACTCTTCAAGAAAAATCTTGATGATTGGATGGGAGCTAGGAAATCCATCCCAGGGAACACTTCTGTGGCTCTGCTTGACAGGGGCACAGGAAAATAATTTTCTTGGGTGGCGAAAGCTAGAGTACCTTTTTGGCTAGGCTTATATAGGCCCTAGGGCCAATAGCCTAGTACCTACCTATGAACCTATGAACAAAGACTGATAAAGTCAGTGACAGCCGTAGGCCCAAAGCACACATGTGCACGCAGGTAGGCTGCAGAGCTTTTTTTCAAGTATCAGGGATATGGGTCCCATTTAAAAGGCATAGACTTTGTACATACTCATAGAGTTATGCCATTTGTTATTAAACATCACAACAGGGATTTGAGGGGTCTGGATATCCCAGGAGTATAAAGGGAAGAAACACTGTGAAAATTATCGCATCATAATATAGCTTGAGTAATTTCCAGAACATGCTATTATGTGCCCTGGAACATTCTGAAGAATAAGGAATGACTTGACTTCAGGGGCCCTGTGGTAACCAAGGAGTACATGAGTAAACAACTCTGTAAGAGGTGTCTCATAATATGGTGTGATGCCCCTCCTCTGGGCCAGTGATCAAGGAGTCTCAATTCTCACCATAAATACCAGTGAGGGATGTTCACTTGGAACAAAGATAGATACACACAGTATTTCCAGATACAGCTCTCTGCACCAAGCACAATTTCCCTTGACAGCACACAGGGAACACACTCCCATCCTGGGACTGGGTTTTCCCCCTCTCTCTCATCAGGCCCCAAATAAGACTCGTCACTGATCACAGCCATACAGTTGAGTCCTCAACTGAGTGTCCAAGCCAAGCGCTCCACCACCCTATCTGTCAAACCAACGCTCTGTGCCCCTGCTCCAAGTACCTGACAGACACACGCTTTGAAATTTGATTTTTACACAACACATGAACACACACACACACACACACATGCATACATGCACATACATACCTGGGGAGGGTTGGCACAGATTTACTAGCTATTTCTCCTCTGCCCAGACTACAAGGTAGGTCTTGCCAACAGAACACTCCAAAGTTACTGTAAGGCTCTTACAAGAGTACCCAATTATATCACGTAAAATTAATACTAATATAAATGGTAGTATATGACCAATGTATCAAAGCTCTCAGGAGCAGCCACAGTGTCACCAAATAAATATAAGTACTGTCAAGGGTTAAAATATTTTCTCAAAGACCAAAAGACCAGCCACAATGAAAAGTTTAAAGATATTTAATAATAAAAAACATGAACATGCCAAATATCTATTTACAATAAACACCAGAGTTTCAACCACAGGAAACATTAAAAATGGATAGATTCACACAGATACAAAAAAAGTACTTAATGAATCTCAATATATTTTCCTGATTGATCTAAAGAATTACTATTCCCTGAGTACTTACTAGAACAAGGCAAGATAAAGTGGGTGAGTGATCTTTCTTTGTCAGATTTCAAAAACAGACTGCACTGAGACTTCTATCTCATCTAGTATTAAACTTTATTTCAGTGCTGGATTGCAGAATGACATCACATACATCTGGTCATCTGACTCTGGTTCCTATGCTATCTCCTTTACTAGCAGAATCTAGCATATATGTTTTACCATACACACAAAACTTCCACCCTTCCAGTGTAGCAATTAGCACACCCTAAGGACAATACAGTAGGATTTCTAGTCCTGGTTTTCACAGACATTTTGTCTCTGGCTGCAATCAGAACTATAAAATACAATCTTTACAGCCTAAACCAGATAATTTAATTTCAGACTATTTTTCAACATTAGCTAGACTGAGATTAACCTCTTCTCTTCCAATTTAGTTTACCATATAGTGACTTTAGTAAAAGCACTTGTTGTACAAGCACAATGGTAATGTTTATCAAATTTAAAGGCCGGTTGTCCTTGGATGCCTAAGAAACTTGTTGCTTCTTATAGAGTGGACCATAATATTAAGATTTTTCTGGTTAAATCTAGATTTCAAAGTCCTAAGGAGACTTTATATAAATCATTAAGTAGTAGGGGTACATTAGGATGTGGCAAGTGTAAGGCATATAGGTTTATTATTCCTTATTTTAGACTTCTCAATGGTCAAGAATTTGATGTACGTGGGAATTACAGATGTGACTCTAAGGGCATTATTTATGCCCTCAGATGTCCTTGTAATAAGTTTTATGTGGGGGAGTCTAGAAGGGCTTTTAAAACAAGATTATTATAACATGAAAAGAGACGTGGAAGAGTTCTCCGATCTTGTAGCCCAGGCAGGTATGACCCTAGCCCTGAGTAGCATCCTGCCATCGCTCAGAATGATACCGCAGTACAAAGCCAAAATTATTGACTTCAACAATTGGCTAAGCTTCTGGTGTAATTCTAAGGGGATTCAATATCTGTCTACCTGGGACAACATGGTCGACAGACCACGATGCTTTGCCAGAGATGGCCTGCACCTGTTGCTACTGGGATTCAGGATACTGGCTTAGGCTCTTGCCACCCCTATAGTGCCTTTTTAGGCAAGGTTCAAATGACAAATTCACCACCGTAACAGGAACAGGCTAGCAAAAACCAAGGGTAATGCTACTCAATACTAGAAGTCTAAATCTCAAAATGCACTCACTCGAGGCACTCCTTAAACTGGAGAACATCGATGTCTGTGCAGTGACTAAGACCTGGTTCAATGCTCTAGAGAGCACCCCTGCATTACTAGGCTATAACTCATACTGCACGTTTCGGCCAACTAACCTGGACCAGAACACCAAAGGCGGAGGTGTGTCCATATTCATTAAGGATATCCACACCTCCAGGCTAGATGTGCAGCATAATGCTTCTGAGGTTATTCAAGTGCAACTAACTCTGGGCAAAACTGCAATACAAATTGTAGCTTGCTACAGATCCCCCACCATGCCCCAGGATTCCCACTCCTCTTTTCTTGATATACTGGAAAATATTAGGGTTCACCCAAACACCCTAATAATGGGCGATTTCAACTACCCCACCATTAACTGGAAAAACTACTCATGTACCAACTCCTTCGCTCAATGCTTTCTGGAATTCATAAATTCCAATGCCCTGGATCAACTTATCCACACCCCCACCAGGGGCAACAATATCCTAGATTTAGTCATTACCAACATGAGTGACCGGTGTTCCACACCTGAAATCAACTACTTGTTGGTCAGATCTGACCATAAGCTAATCGCCCGAGATATCCGCATCCCGTCCTCACCCACCATTAAGGAAATCACGGTAAAAATTTTCTCCAAAGCCAACTTCATGCTTCTTAACTCATTACAGCTTCTGCAGTTAATGCAAATATGGATTGTTCATATTTGCATTAATAATTGTACCAGGATATTTTGTCTTGAACCATATGTGATGGCAAACACAACTCTATTGATATTTGACCTCTTTCAATGAGAGTTTTCTAGAACTCTAAGGTGATAACAAAGAGCTGCTGTGGAGTGAATGAGAAGTGGTGAACTTTATGACATCCATGCAGATGGACAATACAGTTACGACTGTTGAATCCTACAGAAATGCACTCTATAAGCACTTACACGAGTGCATAGGTCATGCTATCCCAAACAGAACCAAGACTGTATCCTCAAAAAAAAGTAAGCCAATCTGGTGGTCCCCTGCCATAAACAAACTCTACAACAGAAGGAAGAAACTGTTGCAAAAGAGAGTAAAATCCCATGGGTGGAGGAGTTCCCTTGTCAGCCTCAGTAAGAAGCTGAGATCCCTTATCAGATCCTCCAAAGCTAGCTACGAAAACAAAATCACCACTGATTTTAAGGGCAACCACAAAGCATTCTATAGCTATGTCAAGAATCTCAATGGCAACACCCAGATCTGCTCTGAGTTACAGCACAATGGCATGAAAATTACAGAACCAACTCATATTGCCAACATTTTGGCAGATAGGTTCATTGCTAACTTTACTCCCCTCTCACCCTCTAAATTGCCCATATCTATACAGGAAGAATGCAGAGTCCTTGTAATCACATCTATGCAAGTAAAAGCTGCACTCTCTAAAACCAAAAACACAGCATCCATGGGACCAGACAACATCCCAGGCTGCGTTTTACATGAACTTCAGAAGGAACTGGCTCCCTACCTAAGCACCATGTTCAATCATAGTCTCATGTCAGGCTTTGTGCCCACTGAATGGTGCACAGCAACAGTTATCTCACTTGACAAAGGGGGAGCTACTGATCCTGGGAACTATTGGCCTATTAGCCTGACAAGCCTGGTCTGCAAGGCCATGGAATGTATCATCATGGAACTCACAAACAAAGTCATTGGTAACCTCCAAACTCTGGACTCCACTCAGTTCTGGTTTGTGAAAGGCAGATCATGCCTTCTGAACCTGAACGACTTTGTTGATGCAGTCACCAAAGCCGTAGATGAGAGTAAGGTGGTTCACACAGCCTATCTTGACCTTGCCAAGGCTTTCGACACCATCACCCATTCTGGAATTGTAGCTAAACTCACTAAACTAGGTATAAATCCCTATGTCACAAGATGGGTTGCCAACTGGCTCACTGACAGAACCCACGCTGTAAAAGATGCAGACTCCAAATCAGTGACAAGTGGAGTACCACAGAGTTCAGTCTTGGGATCTCTCCTGTTTGGTATCTACTTCTCTGAAGAACAGGCTAACACAGAAGGCCGCTGGCTAATGAAGTTCGCAGATGACTGCAAACTAGGAGCCATAGTCGAGTCCCCAAATGATGTGGATATCCTACAGAAGGGCCTCACTGAGACAGATGCCTGGTTTAAGAGGCATGGCCTCAAGCTCAATGCCAAAAAGTGCATTGTCATCCCCTTTGGTAAAAACTCTGTACCGATGAACTACCACATAAACGGCAGTCTACTTAATGCTGAATGTGATTAGAGACCTTGGGACCCAGGTGGACAGTAGTCTCTCCTTTGATAATCACGTTGCCACAGTAGTCCGGAAATCCTTCTATGTGGCACACCGCATTACAAAAGGGTTCTCATCCAGGAAAAAAGAGGTTATTGTTCCCCTCTACTCAGCACTCATTAGACCCATTATAAAGTACAATGCCCCTTTTGGAATGTACCTCACAAGACATCTGCAGCAGCTGGAAAAGCCAAAGAAGTACCTCACAAAGAGGATTACTGGCCACAAACAGATGCCCTATACTGACCGTCTCAAAAAACTCCAGCTTTACTCTGTAGCATCTCGCCTACTCCAAAGAGATCTCTGCCTAACATATAAAGCTATGCTAAACCCAGATCTGTTGGACATGCTACACCTTATGGAATCCCAATCCCTCTGAGCTACATGCTCTAGGGACCTAAACCTTGTCACCACAATAAACAGGACATGCTGGAGGGATAGATTCCTGTTGCAGAGACTTCCTATACTCTGGAACAAGCTATCCATCTATGTCAAGCAAAGTTCCTCATTAGCACTCTTCAAGAAAAATCTTGATGAGTGGATGGGAAATAGGGAATACACCCTGGGGATCACTTCTGTGACTCTGCTTGACAGGGGCACAGGAAAATAACTTTCTTGGGTGGCATAAGCCAGGGAACCTTGTTGGCTAGGCTTACTTAGGCCCTTGGGCCGATAGCCTAGTACCTACCTATGAACCTATGAACATGTTTGTGACATAATAAATAAAAAAGAACAAAGTTCAGTGGCACAACATTTTTTGGAAGACATGCGTAGGATGGGCCTGCCTTCGTTGAAGGCTGGGCAACGAGCTGGCACCTCGGCACCCATAAAAAATCTACTGCCAATTATTAGGGGACCAGAGTTCCACTGTGGCAACCCCTAAAAGCTGAAAAAAGAACAAAAAACATAAAGAAGTAGTTTATTTATTAAAATTTGACACTTTGTTCCCTAAGGGCATGAATGTTGATTTTAATTGGCACGTGCTGCTTTAAGAAAAGTGCTTTTTTAATTATTTTATGTCATTAATTGATTATTTCATTACTGAGTTTTTAATTTGTTGATGTATATATAGCATGTGTTTTATTTTAATTAATTATGTACTCCAAGAAGGCAGTGTATGCCAAGATGTCGGAGAGAGTGAAAGAAATGTGATATCTTGGAATTCTGGTCTTTCTTTGTTGTATTTCCTGCTATTTTTTTACTATTTTTTTGTTGTTGCTATTTTTCAAAGTTAGCTGGACTGAGATTAATCTCTTCTCTTCCAGTTTTTTCTGTTACAATATTTTCATTTCAACAGTTACAATATAGTCTGACATACAGGTGTATTTCTTTTCTGTCCAGCAGGACCCACTGTTGGTGCATTGTTAACACAAGCAGCTTTAAAAATACATTTTCAACACAGGCACCTGTACAAATCAATTTGATATACAAATGACATATAATTCTTTACAAAACTCTAGCCATTGCCCTAACTTCTCCTGGCATAGCTGGCAATATCTGACGTCATCACATCTCATCCACCTATGAAGAGTCATGCTAGTTTTTCAAGTGACCCTTGAGAACTGTGCCTTGAGGGACATGAGACTGTCTGGGAACAGACTGACCCATACCCTGTCTTGATAGCCCATCTGCACTGGCATTACTGACCCCACTATGGTGCTGCATTGTCATATCATATCCCTGCAACTCAAGTCTCCACCTTAATAACTTGGCATTCTGATGGCTGGCTCGATGTAGCCATGTTAAGGGATTGTGGTCTATGACTATAGTGAATTTTCTTCCATTCAGATAGGGTTGGAGTTTCTGCAGTGCCTATACTATGGCCAGACATTCTTTTTCTACTGCTGCATAACATTCCTCCCTAGGTTGGAGTCTATGGCTGATATATACAATTAGATGCTCTTCTTCCTTTGAGGAAACCTGGCTGAGTACAGGCCACACCCCATGGTTTGAAGCATTCAGCTGCACAACAAATTATTTGTTGTAATCTGGACTGGCTAACACAGGGTGTTCTCCCAAAGCCCCTTAAAGCTTTTGGAATGCCTGCTCACAGGCTGGGGTCCACACTACCTTATCTGGCCTGCTTTTCCTCATCAGGTCTGTGAGAGGAGCAACTAGTGTACTATAACTGGGAATGAACTTTCCATAGTACCCCACTGTCCCCAAGAATGTCATCACCTACTTTTTGGTAACAGGGTCAGGCCACATCTGAATAGGTTTCACTTTGGCAGATTCTGGCTTGATCTTACCACTCCCCACTCTATGTCCCAGGTAGGAGACCTCTGCCATACCCACCTGACACTTACTGGGCTTAATGGTCAACCTTGCCCTTTGCAGTCTGCTCAGGACCTGCCTGACATGCTGAAGGTGCTTTTTTCAGGAATGGCTATAGATAGCAATATCATCCAGGTAAGCAAGGGCATAATCTCCTGCTCCTGCTAGAATACAATCCACCAGCCTATGGAAGGTTACTGGGGCATTTTTCATCCCAAAAGGCTTCTTTATGAACTCGTATAATCCAAAATGAGTCACAAAAGCTGATCTCTCTCTAGCAGTGGGAGTAAAGAGCACCTGCCAGTAGCCCTTGGTCAGATCAATAGTGGTCAGATACTTAGCCGCAGCCATCTGCTCTATGGCTTCATCTGTCCTAGACATGGGGTAAGCATCTGACTCTGTGTGACTATTTAGTTTTCTGTAGTCCACAGAGAACTTAGTGCTGCCATTTTTCTTGGATACCAGCATCACTGGGGAGGCCCAGGGATTGCTGGACTCCTAGATTACTCCCAGATCCAACATTTTTCTTATCTCCTCCCTCAGAGTCTGTCTGACTCACTCAGACTCCCTGTAAGGGGCCTGCTGGATAGGCCTTTGTGGTCCTGTATCCACATGGTGCTGCACCAGGTGGGTAGACCCAGGTTTCCCAGTGTACATACACTCAAACTCCTCTAACACTGCTTGGATTTCTCAAACTTGGGTAGGGGATAGCCACTGGGATATTATTACCCCTTCCACTGAGATTTAGTCCAAGCCTCACTGAGATCAGTCACCCGATCCCCCTCAGACTCCTCCTGACATCCACTGCAAATACTCAGGACCAGGGCCTCTCTATCATAGTAAGGCTTCATCATGTTAACATTGTACAATCTGTGCCCTGCCTCCTGTCTAGCGGGTTTACCATGTAATTAACATCACTGACCTTCCTTACCACTTTGAAGGGCCCTGCCCAAGCTGCCTGCAGCTTATTTTGTCTGATAGGAATGAGCACCATAACCTGCTGTCCCACAGCATGCTCTCGGGCCCGAGCATTCCTGTAATACCAGACCTTTTTCTGCTGTTGAGCTCCTGCCAGGTTCTCCTAGGGCAAGCCCGTGAGCTCCCTGAGGTTTAGGACATATGCCCCAACAGACTCCTTGTGGGATTCACACTTGCCCTCTCACTCATCACAAATCAAATCTAAAGGCTCCCTCACCCTATGCCCATACAGCAATTCAAAGGATGAAAAACTTTTGGATTCCTGGGGTACCTCTCTGTATGCAAACAGCAGACATGGCAAATATTTGTCCAACTCTCTCTTAAACTGGTCTGTGAATGCCTATAGCATGGTCTTTAGTGTAGAGTTTAACCTTGCCGCAAGACCATTAGTCTCAGGGACGTGGGGGGTGGTCTTTAGGTGCTTCACCCCACAGCACTCCCACAAACAAGCCAGCAGGTCTGACATGAAATTGACACTTCTGTCAGTCAGTAGTTCTCCTGGGAAATCTACCCTGCTAAAAATCTCTAACAAAGCATTTGCCACATTCTCTGCCTCAGTGGAGGACAGAGACACCACCTCAGGGTGTTTAGTAGCATACTCTACTACCACCAGGATATACTTCTTCCTTGTGAAACTTAGGGTACTCAGAGACCCACAGAAAGGATGTGCAGTGGTAAACCAAAAGTCAGGGATGAGAAAACACCAAAAACAAAAATCTTCAACTTCAGGAACACCAAAATACAATAATGTTTGTTGCAAAGCTTTTGGGTTAAACCCTTCATCAGTGCTAATACATTCCACTGGAATGTATTAGCACTGAGGAAGGGTTTTTCCTGAAAGCATTGCAATAAACTTAATGGTGTTTTGATAATCAGAGGTTCCACAATATCCATTACTACCCTCTGAAAAAGCTCCTCAATCACAGACAAAGGCATCAAATGAGCTTTTACCTTGTCTCCTACCTTGCCTATTTTTGGCATTGCTCACAGGTCCTGCAGTACTCTGTTACAGCATTTGCAATCCCAGTCCAATAAAAGTTCTGCATAATACATCTCTTGGTATGCTTTATGCCCATATGACCTGCAAAAGAACGTCATGGGCTATAACTAGAAGTGCCAGATGGTAGGCTCTGGGCACTACCAGCTGTTGTATTACCTCACCCTATAGCCCTCCCTCAGGGGTACACTCTCTGTGCAGTAATCTTTTGCTCAATCTTTTTTATTTCTCCAAATCTTTTGGGTTTCTAATACTATGATGGGAATGGACCCCATTCCTAAGTCAAAGTACAATTAAAGTTCATGAAATTAGTATTGTTTCAATCTTTGATATCAGCCAAAAGTGCTCTTCACAGCACTCACAATGTGCCCAGTAATGACTCCTTCTGTAATTCATATGGGGTTATATGGATTGGTAACATATCTAAATACAACTGTAGATTATTTTTTATAAGACCCGTTGCTCCTACTACAATTGGCACTGTCTGGGTATCTTTCTTCCACATTGCTCTCATTTCTGCCTGCAGATCCTTATATTTTATGACTTTTTGTCTCTGTATGCAAGACACTGTAGTCAGTGGGTGTAGCAATTTCAGTGATCAATGCTACTTTTGTCTTCTTTTCTTGGACCACTATATCTGGTCTTCCATCAATTCCCAAATATTTATATACTCTCTTGCTCAAGTTCTTTTATATCACATTCTTGTCCCAAACTGATGTTTTCCTGTTGCTGCAATTTTTCCTGCTTTAAAGGTTGCTTTTGCACATTTATCAAGACCAAATGACATACTTATATTATCTGAAAAAGTTTTAACAACCTGCAGCTCTGCTTTCAGTTCCTCATCTGATGAGCTATACAGCTTTAAATCATCGGCAAAGAGAAGATGAGAAATCTTTATACTTTGTTGTTTTCTAGGAGCCAAATTATAGCCATGTCCTAAGCTGTTAAGTAAACAGCTTAATTGGTTAAGGGCAAGATAGAATAGCAATGGTGACAGAGTCACCCTGGAATATCCCCATTTGGATTTTTATCCCTGGGGTAATAATTTGTCCTTTATCATGGCTTAATTGCAAAGTGGTCTGCCACTGTTTCATGGTCACTGTAATGTAGTCGATCAGTGTAGGGTGTATCTTATACATTAAGCACTCTTTTATCCATAAATGTGGGATACTATAATATGCTTTTTTGTAGTCAATCCATGCCATACATAGATTGTTCCCCTTTTTACAGTTCTCCACTATGACTTTATTTAATAACAAATGATCCTTTGCTCCATATGACTTTCTTTTATTGCCCATTTGTTCTGCTGTCATAATTGAGTTTTCTTCTAAATGACTATAAACTCTGTCAGCATCAATTCCCATGTATAGTTTATACATCACCAGAAGGCAAGTTATTGATCCATAATTTTTAGGGTAGCTTGCAGGTTCATTCTTAAGTAGGAGCATTGTTTTACCTGTTGTTAGCCAGGTTGGTGTTTGTTCGGGGTGCGCATATAAAAAGTTCTTATTCATGGCTAAATCTTCGTGCAAGGATGTTAATACTTTTAACCAAAAGTTAGGTATTGCATCTGGGTCTGGGGTTTTCCAATTAGAGGCTTTTCTTAACTTTGTTTCAATCTCTCTGGCTATTACTTCATCCCATTTCATATCCTGTACCTTTAAACTTCTTATTCTTTCTTTTATCCATTTAGCATCTTTGTTATGTTCCACAGGATCTTCATAGATACTTCTCCAAAATGCATCTATTTGTTCTTTTTTTGGCAATCTTTCAATTCCTTTTACCTTTTTTCCCAGTCCTCTATAAAACTTTTTTGGGTCATCAATAAATTGGTTATTTTGTACTTTTCCTTTATGTTTGTATACTGGAACCCTTTATTCCAGTATACAGACTCCCCTTTTCCTTGAGAATAAGGTGCCTCCCTAGCAACCTCCCTCAAGCCTCTTAGAGTAGGGTCCGAGAGCTGAACCTGTCTCAACTCTACCTCTGTGACCCTTCCCAGCTCCCCTCCCATAGGAAGTCTGGTATCCTCTGACAGCAGTGCTTCAATGTCAACCTGGGTACTACCACTCTCTTCTGCCCTTGCAGTCACTCTGTTCAAGGCAATATCAGTACCTACCAGCAGCTGTGGTTCAACTTCAGGCTCAGTGCTACAAGGTAAGTTCCTCCCTGAAAAATAGCCACATCACCAGTCTCGGCTTCGGGTGTAGGGTCTGTCTGGGTCTCCCCAAGGCTACCAGACCCACATGCCTGTCTCCAAGCCTGACTGTATGTGACTGCATGCACACAAGGTACTGCATTATCAAAATCATTCCCTATCAAGACATCGTTACATATCAACAAAATCTGGAAGATTTAGGATTTTTGCCTGGAAAAGTTTACATAGATATTTTTATTCCCCAAGTAGACTCCAGGGATTTTTTCCTCAGGCAGATAGTAAATGTTGGAGGTGTGAAGGGGAAGAAAGAGATAATTAGGAACATATTTTCTGGGAGTGTGATGAGTTGGCAGATTTTAAGTACTCACTGAGGGATGCAGTGTCAGAGATGCTGGATGGGCAGATTGGTCTGACAAGGGAGATGATTTTTCTGAGCTATGATACAGAATTGGAATTGCCTAGACATGGTAAGGCCTTGCTGTGTCTAATAATGGTGGCTGCCAAAAAAAGCGATTATTAGAAAATGTAAATCAAAATCTAAACCAACTATACTGAAAGTAGTGAATATAGTAACAGAGATAAAACAGCTGGAATTGAGATCTTTTGAAAAGGGAAGGAGCAAACTACATAAGAAAAAATGGAAATTGTGGGAAGAATGAGGTCAATAAGGCGGTAGGACGTAAATGAACTATGTAATCTTTGAGTGAGAAAGATTGGGTAGATTATAAGTGATGTATAATGTTTGCAACTAGTACTAACTACGAGTGTGTCAGTATGGTTTGTGATGTAAAATGCTTGCAACTAGGATTGTGTTGTTGTGATGTGTTTTCATTTATGTAAATGTACGATTGCTTATGTAGTAAGTTATGGCTTAATAAAGCTGTTTCTTATTTAAAAAAGGCAGGAATTAAATAATATATGCAATATTGCTTAGGTTATAGGATATGTAACAATATATGTGAATTATAATGTGCATGTTACTATAGTTTGATTACTTTTGTATGAATGTTAATTTGTCTGTCACAAGTGATAATTCAGTAAAGGTGTTTGAAAAAAAAGACATCTGTAGGGATATCCTCAAACACACCTATTTGCTTTCTTCCTTTTCCACTCTCCCAGTCAAGGTGAACCCTGGTAAAAGGTATTTAGAATGGGGTCCGTCCTAAATCTCTGACTGGAGTGGACTGCCTAAGCAAGTACTGCTCCTCTTTAACCACTGCAGGCTTCACAATGGTTATATCAGAGGCTGTGTCTCTGTTAGCAGTGGTCTATATTCCATCCACTAAAATAGGATACAAACTCCGGTGATAGTTTGATACCCCTGTTTTCTCCAGACAACTTACTACTGGCATACTGTTATTCCCACTTGCTGACTTCCCCACCTTTTGTTCTCCAATCTGCTTTCATGGACATCTGTATGCTACATGGCCCCAATGGTTACATTTAAAACATCTAACTCTTGATCCTGGCAATGTACCTGAACTAGTGGCTTCCTCTGTTACTGGTAGACTCTGTTAGGGTGGTTTAGGCTGTCCACCATGGGTTCCCTTATATCCATGTGCAGAACTGGGTATCTCCTTCTTGTGCATTGATGTCCTGCTTGCTAAGTAGAGATCCCCTTTTCTCCCCAGCTCATCTATAGAGTTACATTCCTGGTCTGCCACCCAGATTCTCATGTCTTCAAGCAAGGTGCTATGGGCTTGTTCCCTCACCAAAAGGTCTGCCAGCCTTTCAAAAATGGTGACCTGACACCCACTCACCCACCTATGAAAATAAGTGCTTAGCTCAGCAATATGATCACATACACTTTCATCTGCCTTGCATTTATGCTCACGAAACATTTTTTTGTAAGCTTTGGGTGTTAACTTAAAACATTCCAATAAACATTATTTTACTTTATCATAGTTTAAACAGTCGGTACCAGACAATATAGAAGGGTCAGGAACCATACCCAAAGCCCTTGGTCAGCATTATATTGCTCACATACTCTTTCAAATATATGACTAAAACTATCAAAATGATCACCTTCTGTAAACTGTGTAAGAAAGTTACTGACCTTTACTGCTTCTGGGTTCGGTTATTCCATTCTATTACTTCCATGACCCTGACGAAGTGCCAGCATCTCCCTCTCATATTGCCACTGTTTCTCATTTTCTTCGGCGTCCAAATGCCATAGCCTCTCTGCTGATTCTAATTCCAAATGTTTGACCTCCAGTTCAAGTCTCTTTAACTCCAAATGGGTTTTTAAGTCCTCTAATGAATAAATGAAAAAGTGGACTGTTCTGTATCTGAGGTCTGCAAATCCCCATCACCAGACTAGCTATCCTCCTGGTTGCTGGTCAGGGCTACAGCTATGACTAAGATTGAAATCATTTCCTCTAGTTAGGTTGGCATTCACCAGTCCTTTGGCTTTGCACACCTTGGCCAACTGGTTCTTTATCAGCTTACCATAATCCTCTGCTGATGTTTGCCAGCTTTCCCTGACTAAACTAAACTAACAAAAAAATAAAACCATTGTGAAAATGAAACTCTGTATATTTACCTTGTAGCTACTGAGAGTATACACACCTTCAGTGACAACTGCCTGCAGGCCACAGAATATCAATTAATATCCACGCCACTGCTCACCAATATGTGATGTCCCTCCTCTGGGCCAGTGATCAAGGAGTCTCAATCCTCACCATGGACGTGAGAGATGTCCACTTAGAACAAAGATAAATACACACAGATTTCCATATGCAGATTTCTGCACCAAGCACAATTTCCCTTAAGAGCACACTCCTGTCCTGGGGCCGGGTTTCCCTCTCTCTCACCAGGCCCGAAATAAGAATCTTCACTGACCACAGCTGTAGAGTTGAGCCTTCAGCTGAGTGTTCCAAGCCAAGTTGTCCACAATCCTCTTTGTAAAACCAGTGCTCTGTGTCCCTGCTCCAAGTAGCTGACACACACACTCTTTGAGATTTGATTTTCACATACACACACACACACACACACACACACACACACACACACACACTTGGGAAAGCCTGGCACAGATTTACTAGCTATGCCCCCTCTGCCCAGACTATAAGGTAGGTACTGCAACCAGAACACTCCAAAGCCACATACTCTAAGACTCTTACAAGGGTAGCCAGTCATGCTGGGTCAAATTAATACTAATACAAATGGTAGTGTTTGAGCAATGCAGCAAGGCTCTTAAGAGTGGCCACAGTGTCACCAAATAAATGTAAGTACTCTCAAAGGTTAAACTGCTCTTTAAAAGACCAGCCATAATGAAAAGTTTAAATATATTTAATAATAAAAGAACATGAAAATGCTAAATATCTACTTACAATAAACACCAAAGTTTCAATCACAGGAAATATTAAAAATAACACATATGGGTAGATTCACACAGGTACAGAAAAACAGTACTTAACTAATCTCACTATATTTCCTGACTGATCTAAAGAACTACTATTCCCTGGTTATTTACTAAAGTGAGGCAAGATGAAGTGGGTGAGTGATCCTTCTTTGTCAGGTTTCAAAAACAGACTGCACTGATACTTCTGTCTCATCTAGTATTAAAACATCGTTTCAGTGCTGGATTACAGAATGACATCATATACATCTGGTCATCTGATTCTGGTTCCCACACTACTTCATTTACTAGAAACTGAACCAGAATCTAGTACATATGCATTACCATACACAGATATAGAACTTTGCTAAGATGTGTTATAACATCTGGAAGCTATAAAACCATTTTAAAATGTCCACCCTTCAAGGGTAGCAATTAGATCACCCCCTAAGGACAATATAGTAGGGTTCCTAGTCCTGGTTTTCATAGATGTTTTGTCTCTGGCTGCAATCAGAACTGTAAGATACAATCTTTATGGCCTAAACCAGGTAATTTAATTTCAGACTATTTTTCAAAGTTAGCTGGACTGAGATTAACTTCTTCTCTTCCACTATCCTCTGTTACAATAGATTCATTTCAACAGTTACAATACAGTCTGACATACAGGTGTATTCTCTTCTGTCCAGCAAGACCCACAGTTGGTACATTTTTAACACAAGCAGCTATACAAATACATTTTCAACAGATCCACCTGTACAAATTAGTTTGATATAAAATTGGCATATAATTCTTTACAGAACTCCAGCTAGCTATGCTGGCATATGTTATACATCCACTGCCCTAATTCTCCTGGCATAGGTGGCAAAACCCCATATCATCACACATGGCATTAGTCATTTTTCAGAACATGACATAGCATCTTATAGAACATTCTAAAGAATAAGGAGGTACTTCCGTTCTTTCAATAGGAAACCCACCCACCTATCGGACTGCTATATTTAGTATTCATTTTTTGCTATAAGTGAACTACGAATGATAATAAAAAATAAATGAAAAATATAAACTTATTTTAGCACAAGTATTCTTTCCCTGCATTCTGCCAAAGTTGGGAGCTGTGCCCTCAACACCACAGCTAACTAATAAAATAAATAATAAAATTTCAAGGTTGCCATACCTCATTATTACAAGGAATACATAGTTCTGCAGCAAAATTAAGTTTTCCCTTTAAACTGAATCTGCAAAACCTTGGAGTTAGTATAGTTAGCTAGCAGTGGAGTGGGTTCACATCTCCAATATAGGTGGGTGCAGGGGAGTTGTACTCCCCCAGCAGAAATTGGGGGGCATAAGGGTGGGAAACCCCATTACTACTTACATGATCTTATTGTTTATGATTTGCATGTAGTGACTGACTGATTAATATACCTGAACTCTCTCCTAAGTACAAAAAAGACAATAAACTTTGAACATGCATCTGACTGCAGAATATATTAGCAGAATCCCTAATGAACATTTCTGTCATATGTGTCTTTGCTGCAGATATATGTTGTTGTAACATTGTTCAATAATTGTAGAACTGGTGTAGTTTCTTAGGGATCACTGCTCTCATATCAAGACCTTCTTCCATGACTTGCACTGATTCTAGGAAGAAACATTTAATTTGTAAGGATAAGAGTGACACATTACCATCTGACACATGATTTGTGTTTGCACTGCAGTTTGACAAATGGGTAATACCCTTTAAGAAAATGGCCATTTTCTGTGAAGACCTAGATAACATGCCCCAAACATAAGTGTGAAAGCATTATAGATAAAAAGTACCATCTATAATCCCTGAAAGAACAAGAAATTTGCCCTAGAAGTGACAACGCACTCGCCCCCGAGATGACATTCAAGATTTTTCTGCAGACAGCTACTTACAGAAAGGTAAAGCCATTTTATGGTGGTTTACCTGTCTGTAATGACCTGGGTTTAGATGGTAATTAGTCCCCCCCCCCATGGACAATGTATCATGCAGCACAGTCCACACTCTCACATCCTCACTAGTAAGGAGACTGTTACTACTGCTTAGACATTGGTCTGTAAATATTTAAACGTCTTATAGAGGGATATAGAAAGGACCATACCAACTAAGACATGATTTGGTATAAAATAGCTTTTGGTTCAAAATAAAACATCAAAATATACAAGTCAATGAAGTATACAGTCACCTCTAGATAAACGCTCCTTCTCCAACAAATGAAAATAATAATATATAAAAAATATAAAAAACCAATGGCAAGGAGCGAAGCAGAATGTAAACGTCCACCAAAAAATTGCTCAGGTTATAAATATCCAACCATGAAAGTAGTCCATTCGAAACATGAAATACTAGTGATGTGCACAAGGATTTTATTATATCAGACAAGCGCTTTCGCTAACTAGAGCTTCATCAGATCCATTCAATGATACATAAAACACAGCTGCCAAATATATAGAGGCATCAATAAAATAATTAAATTAAAGGTTCATTAAATAACCTCTCATTACATATTTAAAAGGGAAATGCAAAACACAAAAAACGCAGAACATACTCCCTATTATATAACAAACAATATACAAAAAACAAATACAGTAAAATACATATGTTTCAATCTAATGCGTATTCATAAAACTTTATTAATAAAAAACTTTCAAACTTTATATATATAAATAAATATAAGTTATATGATAACTAATTGATTATGGAAGATATGTATGGAAACATATATAAAAATATATATATGTATAATAAGAAATAGATCTCTATAGAACATAGCTCATCACACATATAAAACCAGTGACCATTGAAAAAATGTTATTTATATATATATATATATATGTATGTATGATTTGCTCATTCCCTAAATATAAAGGGTACATACTCTCTAATGTTGAAACCAATGTATACAATATACCAAAATGTCTATTCATAAAACATACAGAATATGGTGTCAACAAGGCCTGGAAATATATATAACTGCAAGAATGAATATACCAAATAAAAAAGACAAATATATATGTGAAAAAATGTGTATATATGTGTATATGCATTAAAGCCATAAACCACACACCATGATCGTGTATAGAGATCCTGTATGTATGTAACTTATACATGTACATTTACTTCCACTATCAGGTTTCCTTAGAAACTAGTACAAACTTGACACATGTCATACAATTTGCTTTAACAGTGGTCTTAAAGATGGTGTCAATGTAAGAACAAAAATTACATTGACCACATGGCATAGTATGTCCTATAACTTTATCATTATTAATCTCTTTAGGGTAGCACAGCATCCTCTTAAGATTCTTCTTGTTCTTATTTCTGATATCATCATCTATCTGAAATATAGTCCAAAACCTGCTAATAATGTCCCTAACATTATAGTGGTCAGATGTAAAGGTGGTAATGAATTTCGTATATCTTAAATTATGTATATCTTCTAGACTGTTGTTCACTTCATCAATATTATATCCTTCCTCAGTTGGATTTAGCCTAGAGGCCCTAATTGAAACTCAATCTTATTCATTGAGTAATTCAAAAGGCTTCTGCTTCAAACAGAACACTCTCCTCCCCTTCAGATAGTCAGAGATATATGTAAGACCAAGATTGTTGGGGATGACAGTGAATAATGATTGGATATCTAATGTAGCAAAAATACATCCATCTGACATACTTGTTGTCATTCAAGATGGGTCTTAAGTTCTTTTCAAGATGTTCAGTGAGAAGTCCATGCATGATACAACTTCATAGAAACTATCATTCAACATGTTCTTCATGGATTTATAATAATGATCTATATCCAAAGATTATCTCCCCTACATTGATTCTCACATATTCACTAAGATTTGATTGATCTGTTAATATTCTGTTAGAAAGATTATAGACTAACATCTGTCCTATTTCTTCATAATAGTATCACATGTTTCATCCCTAACATTTGATATCTATTAATAGGACTGTTTATAACATCCATATCAAAATATACAAGCAATTTTCACTTCATGTGTAAAGTGGTCCTATTTACCCCAGATGAACTGCTTTATATACTACAGTAAGCAATGGGGAATCGGTTCACTTCTAGTACTGACTTTCAGATACCAAAAACTGTTTGCTGTGAAGCACTGTGGAACAGGTACAGAACAGGGGTGGAACAGAGTATTATGTATGTGAATATAGTTAGAAATGTACTGGTAGGCAGTCTCAGCAAAAAATGCCTCAATAAGAAAACAATCTATTCTCCCTATCAACCCCACCCCCCCCCCTTTGGAGATACAACCACCATAACCCATAAAGCACAGAAAAGAACAAGGAATCTACATTAAATGTAGATTTTTCATTGATATTAACACAAGGGCAATAGACTATTGTTGTATAAAGGCTAGTATCTGGAATTAGTCAAGTATGCCTACACACATGCAATGTCAAGTTAGATTATATATACAAGTAGTAAGAATGTGGTGCATGTGATTTAACTAATGCATCTTATGCTTAATAAATTAAGGCTGTACTGCATTTTAATAGGATCTTACCTTCATTACCAATCCATTCCAAACAATTTAAATCCTCATTAATATTGCCCCTCCCCAAAGTTGCTAATCCCAGCTAAATGTCAACTCCTGCCTTCCAGCCAAAATTCTAGAAAAGATAATCTACAGGCAATATTTAGTATACAGTCAAAACAGACAAACAGCATGGATTATGTCCCTGCTACAGTACATTAACAGCACAATATACACTTAACCAACCAAATCTATAGCAAAATAAAAAATAGATGACTCACAGGTGCCATTACCTGGATTTTCTTAAGAGGTAGTTTGATAGTACTAACACTACCCCAATAACAGGATCATTGTAGTACACCTTAACAATGCTATCTCAGAGATGGGTTGTACAAAAAAAGGAGTCCCACATCTTGAGTATGATCTACCACTAATCTGTCTAAACTCACAACAAAATACTGCTAGCCTTCAAATAGCTGAAAACAAAATTCTCAGATTCTTTCATTACATAAAGGGAACAACACTGTGATATCATACAGAAAACTAAATGATTACCATTTGAGGCAAAGGCACATTTTTTCACTAAATGCTTTAACTTACAGTCTAGTAAATGAAATGTACTGCTTTCCTTTAAAAACACATTACTAGTCTGAAGTTTCCAGGATAGCCTAAGAAGTCAAGATGCCTTATTCCAGGATACCATGGCAAACAAAAACAGCTTTCTACTGAATTTCTCATGTAGCATGGAATACTCTACCACATGCAGCGGTGGTGCAGTGGTTAGCATTGTTGCCTCACAGCAAGAGGTTTTCTCGTTCAATTCTTAGCTGGAGCACCTTCTGTGTGGAGTTTGCATGTCCTCCCTGTGGTCGAGTGATGTATAAGGACATGCAGGTAGGTACATGCATGAATGGGTGTGCCTTCTTTGAAGGTTGGGCGTCAGGCTGGCAACTCAGCACTGTAAAAATCCACTGCCAATCATTAGCGGACTGGAGTTCTGCTGTGGTGACCTCTAACTGGGAAAAGCTGAAAAACATGGAATACTCTACCACACTAAATGATAAACATTAGTAAACTAGCTGTTTTTTCAAAAGCTCTTCTTAGTTTACCCCTGAGGAAAACATAAGTAAATTTGTTTTAAGGTGTGAAGAAACTGAAAACACTGTCATCTGTGTTAGCATGTCTGGCAGGAGATTTGTGTATATTCTCAAATTAATTTATATTGTATGCCATCATGTCTAATTGTGAATATGCAAATAAGTTTTGAAAGTTAAGCATTTCCCTCTATAAACAGAATGTTTGAAGAACCTGTCAGTGTTTGATAGATTTTTAATTGCACATGTTTGTGAGGGATATTGTAAAGTACTATGGAGAATCAGTTGAATAGTAGGTGATGTCATTAGAATGCTCCTGGTTGCTGTGGAGTCAGTGGATGCCCATGAAAGAGAACTCACCAAAAACAGTAAGCCTACCTTTTGCCTTGCTGTTATCTGTTAGATTAGATCAGGGAGAGTATTCTTTAGCTAGATTAGGAAGGATTAGTTATTAAGATAGAGGTTTTCTAGAATAATGGACACCTATCCTACAGTTTAATTTTATGTTTCCGGTCATTGAAAGCTTTTTCTTCTTCTTTCAGCTTCTCCCATCAGGGATCACCACAGCAGATCAACTGCTTCCATTTCTTCCTGTCCTCTGCATCTTGCTCTGTCACACCAACCACCTGCATGTCCTCTCTCACCACATCCATAAACCTTATCTTAGGCCTTCCTCTTTTCCTATTACCTGGCAGCTTCATCCTTAGCATCTTTTTCCCAATATGCTCTGCATCCCTCCTCAGCACATGTCCAAACCAACGTAATCTTGCCTCTCTGGCTTTGTCTCCAAACCTTCCAACCTGGGCTGACCCTCTAATATATTTATTCCTAATCCTGTCCATCTTCATCACACCCAGTGCAATTCTTAACATCTTCAACTCTGCCATGTCAAGCTCTGGCTCCTGCCTTCTTGTCAATGCCACTGTCTCCAACCCATATAACATAACTGGTCTCACTACCCTCTTGTAGACCTTCCCTTTCACTCTTACTGGTACTCGTCTGTCACAAATCACTCGTGACACTCTTCTCCACCCACTCCATACTGTCTGCACTCCCTTCTTCACCTCTCTTCCACACTCACCATTACTCTGAATTGTTGATCCCAAGTATTTAAACTCATCCACCTTCACCACCTCTACTCCCTGCATCCTCACCATTCCTCTATCCTCCCTCTCATTCACACACATATATTCTGTCTTAGTCCTGCTGACCTTCATTCCTCTTTGCTCTAGAGCATATCTCCACCTCTCCAGGGTCTCCTCCACCTGTTCTCTACTCTCACTACAGATCACAATGTCATCTGCAAACATCATAGTCCACGGGCACTCCTGTCTGATCTCATCTGTCAACCTGTCCATCACCATTACAAATAAGAAAGGGCTCAGAGCTGATCCTTGATGTAATCCCACCTCCACCTTAAACGCATCCGTCACTCCCACCACAGACCTCACCACTGTCACACTACCCTCGTACATATATCCTGTACCTCTCTTACATACTTCTCTGACACTCCCGACTTCCTCATACAATACCACAACTCCTCTCTAGGCACCCTGTCATATGCTTTCTCTAAATCCACAAAGACACAATGTTCATTGAAAGCTATTGATTTATATTCTTGTATTCATTTTATTTATTATTAAATGTTTTTCATTGCTTTATATCGTGACTGGAAATAAGTGATTTTCTTTAGATATTAGAGAGTGCTTATACCTGTTTGATACTCCCCAAGTCCCATCAAAGTCCTGGCTGTTCTGGTCATAGCTATCAGTTATTTTTGATAATTAATTCTCATAATTGGACATCCCTTTATAAGGGCATGAAAACACTCTAATTGGTGGCAGCATTACCGTATTATTTTGGGGAAGGGACACAGCTGGAAATCTGTGTCAGGCTTTTCCAGAAGTATTTGGATGTGTGAGATTTAAATTTACATTGAGTGTGAGAGTATCAGAGGTCTTAAACTGGGACATTGCTCTTAAATAAATAAAAAGGGAATACATTTGGGGTGGAAATAGGTATATAGTCCAGTCCCAGGAAAATAGATCATGTTCCTGTTGTACTCCTAGGGAAAAATTGTGAAATACTACTCCTGTTTAAGTAACAGTCTCACACTGGAGTCAGTAATGAGGATTGAAGCTCCTTAGTTACTGACACAGGAGACTGAGGCGCTTCACATTTAATTGGTGACAGTCCGGTGGGATATAGCTGGAAAGTACATAAGGAATTGGGTTAGATCTAAGCAACTGGTACCTACACTATCCTACTAAAAATCACATTATACTGTGCAGCCTTAATGATACACACGAACAACATTATATCTAATGTAAACATGTAAATAAATAGTGCTAGTATCCTGCTCTGTCAGAGAATCCATGATAAAGTAATTGGAATAATAAAAAGAGAAAATAAGTCAAAAGAAAAACATTTCAAATTCTGGATAGAAATAACAGCAATTTTGGAAACATACAACAATGGTGCCACATTAATACATTTAAAACATATATGATTTATATAGAATAAATATATTTATGGAGAACATCTGCATATTGCAAATTGTTATTAAATAGTTGAACAGATAGTGAAAAGATTTATGCAAAAATTGTTGTAGTATAACAAATGGTACCATGAATTTATTTCCATATATTTATTATGTTTAGTTTTCTGTTTTTTGTGACTTTTGATAACTGATACAGTCTTTAAGATATAGTGCTAGTATCCCTGTATATAATAATGCAATTTGTATGACTAACATTCACAAAGAAACATAACTGTAGTAATGCTAATATTTTTGTAGAGAATATAGGCCATTTGTATAAATGTTAGTGTGAAAGCCCAAGTGTAGTAGTTATTGAACTGTTAATGTTGGTTATATTGTGACTTGAATGTAAATGTTTGTTTGAAATGTAACTCAGAAGGCAATCTGTTTTGCAAATGTTGTTTTGAAAAGTTGTTACTGCCTCTTGGTCTGAGCCTTAGATGAAAATTGACTTTGGACTAGTTCACTTACCCATTTAACAAAGTCAAATAAATGCATACATTCAATATATACATACATTCCTTCACACATATTTTCAAACACAAACAGATCTTCACTCAGAGACAGAGAAGTCTGAAAGCAGTAGTGCAAAGCTAAAAGACTAGGGGGCAGAAGTAGGACAAACCTTCTGTTATTATACATGCACATATAATAGACCTGTGAAACAACCTTTCTAAGGGCATAGCAGTTAGAAAATCAGTGACAAAACCTAAGAATGTGCAAGACACATATAAAGCCAATCTAGTACGAATCATAGAATGTTAGATGTATGGATTTAAGTTAAATAAAATAAAGATTGTATCCAGATGTCAGACTCAGTGAATCAGAAAAACCTTACTGACTGCTACAGCCTATAGCTCCATTTCTGGAAACTCATTAATTATATCAAACAACCTAGCTGTTTCTGTTTACCAACCATGATTCCTTATTTTTAAAGATTATAGATAACACATAGATGGCAAGTAGTTGATACTGGTATCCGCGAGCGTTCACTTCTTACTTAACCTTTCATTGAAAATCTAATGCACATTAGTATGTGATAGGCACCATCTGTATTTAAGTTATGATTTTTACAGATATTGTAAAAATTTGCAGAATGTAAGATAACTAGAAATAATTGAAAGTGACAATCCCATATGTCACGGCTAACCTCATGTTTAAACAGAAACTCAGAAAAAAGTTGTCTTTTATTGAACTAAGATACAAGCAATATTGGTTTAAGAAAATTGATTTAAACAAAAATGTAAGATGAAAAGATGTGAACATTCCAAAAGACAGGAAAAAGAATGCAGCTTCCTAAAAGAACAGTCTGTTTTATTAAATCAAGGCAAAATAATCATTCAGCATAGTATAATCTTGGGGTCTATATTATATTGTTGAAACGCCATTACAGTGAATGGCATTTCAATGACACATAAAGAGTGAAATTCAAAAACAGCAAAACCCCAGGTCACCGATTTTTTACCTAGGGAAAAAAAATCGGTAGATCGACAATACACACCACACACGTTAAAACATTTCAAAGTGGGGGTACTGTGCCCCCCACATTTCCCCAACTAAATATACCAGCTCTGAGATCGCACTACAGTGGGGTAAAGGGCAATGTCACACAGTTAAAGACATTTCAAATTGTTAGTCCTGCTGACCTTCATTCCTTTTCACTCTAGAGCATATCTCACCTCTCCAGGTCTCCTCCACCTGTTTTCTACTTTCACTACAGATCCACAATGTCATCTGCAAACAGCTCATAGTCACGGGGACTCCTGTCTGATCTCGTCTGTCAACCTGTCCATCTGCCATTACAAAGTAAAGAAAGGGCTCAGAGCCTGATCCTTGATGTAATCCCACACTCCACCTTAAACGCATCCGTCAATCCCACCACAGACCTCACCACTGCCATCACTACCCTCATTACATATATCCTGTACCACTCTTACATATTTCTCTGACACTCCCGACTTCCTCATGCAATACCACAGCAACTCCTCTCTAGGCACCCTGTCATGCTTTTCTGAAATCCACAAAGACACAATGTTCATTGAAAGCTATTGACGATTTATATATTCTTGTATTCATTTTATTTTATTATTAAATGTTTTTCATTGCTTTATATAAGTGACTGGAAATAGAGTGATTTTCTTTTAGATATTAGAGTGCTTATACGCCTGTTGATACTCCCCAAGTCCCATCAAAGTCCTGGCTGTTTCTGGTCACTTAGCTATCAGTTATTTTTAGATAATTAATTCTCATAATTGGACATCCCCTTTATAAGGGCATGAAAAACACTCTAATTGGTGGCAGCATTACACGTATTATTTTGGGGGAAGGACACAGCTGGAAATCTGTCAGGCTTTTCAAAGTATTTGGATGTGTGAATTTAAATTTACATTGAGTGTGTAAGGAGTATCAGAGGTCTTAAACTGGGACATTGCTCTTAAATAAATAAAAGAATACATTTGGGGTGAAATAGGTATATAGTCCAGTCCCAGGAAAATAGATCATGTTCTGTTGTACTCCTAGGGAAAAATTGTGAAATACTACTCCTGTTTGAAGTAACAGTCTCACACTGGAGTCAGTAATGAGAGATTGAAGCTCCTTAGTTACTGACACAGGAGACTGAGCGCTTCACATACAGTGGTGACAGTCGGTGAGATATAGCTGGAAAGTACGCGGAATTGGGTTGGAGTCTAAGCTTCGGTACCTACACTATCCTACTAAAAATCACATTATACTGTGCAGCTTTAATGATACACACGAACAACATTATATCTAATGTAAACATGTAAATAAATAGTGCTAGTATCCTGCTCTGTCAGAGAATCCATGATAAATAAATTGGAATAATAAAATGAGAAAATAAGTCAAAAGAAAAACATTTCAAATTCTGGATAAAAATAACAGCAATTTTGGAAACATACAACAATGGTGCCACATTAATACATTAAAAACATATATGATTTATATAGAATAAATGTATTTATGGAGAACATCTGCATACTGCAAATAGTTATTAAATAGTTGAACAGATAGTGAAAAGAATTATGCAAAAATTGTTGTAGTATAACAAATGGTACCATGAATTTATTTACATATATTTATTATGTTTAGTTTTCTGTTTTTTGTGACTTTTGATAACTGATACAGTCTTTAAGATATAGTGCTAGTATCCCTGTATATAATAATGCAATTTGTATGACTAACATTCACAAAGAAACATAATTGTAGTAGCTATAGAGCTGTAGTAATGCTAATATTCTTGTAGAGAATATAGGCGATTTGTATAAATGTTAGTGTGAAAGCCCAAGTGTAGTAGTTATTGAACTGTTAATGTTGGTTATATTGTGACTTGAATGTAAATGTTTGTTTTAAATGTAACTCAGAAGGCAATCTGTTTTACACAAATGTTGTTTTACAGAAAAGTTGTTACTGCCTCTTGGTCTGAGCCTTAGATGAAAATTGACTTTGGACTAGTTCACTTACCCGACTAACATTGTAAAGTCAAATAAATGCACTACATTCAATATATACATACATTCCTTCACACATACTTTCAAACACAAAGAGATCTTCACTCCAAGAGACAGAAGACTGAAAGCTTAGTGGTGCAAAAGCTAAAAAAGACTAGGGGCAGCAAGTAGGACAAACCTTCTGTTACTATACATGCACATATAATAGACCTGTAAACAACCTTTCACTAAGGGTGTAGCAGTTAGAAAATCAGTGACAAAACCTAAGAATAATATGCAAGACACATATAAATCCAATCTAAATACTGAATCATGGAATGTTAGATGCTTATGGATTTAAGTTAAATAAAATAAAGATTGTATCCAGAAGTCCAGACTCAGTGAATCAGAAAAACCTTACTGACTGCTACAGCCTATAGCTCCATTTCTGGAAACTCATTAATTATATCAAACAACCTAGCTGTTTCTGTTTACCAACCATGATTCCTTATTTTTAAAGATTATAGATAACACATAGATGGCAAGTAGTTGATACTGGTATCCGCGAGCGTTCACTTCTTACTTAACCTTTCATTGAAAATCTAATGCACATTAGTATGATAGGCACTATCTGTATTTAAGTTTTGATTTTTACAGATATTGTAAAAATTTGCAGAATGTAAGATAACTAGAAATAATTGAAAGTGACAATCCCATATGTCACGGCTAACCTCATGTTTAAACAAAAAGTAAAAGGTAGGTGCCCAAAACAAGACTAGGAATCCACACCAAACGGACACCAAGGATCCTCAGGCACCAACTCTTTAATGGGAACAAGCAAGAATAAAGAAGTACAGCACAAGCAACCAGCAAAGAATTAACGTTTTCTTAAAATCCCGTTTTCGTCACCAACTTCATCAGATTACAATTAATTACCCATCAAAACCATGAATTTATAGGGCTGCCTTTAAACTGTCATCCAATAATATTTGATGTAAGTAAAATGTTAAAATACAAATTGTGTTTAAATACATTTCAAAAAAAAAAACAGTAATAGATGTCTAAAATATATAAATATATATGAAATATAAATAAGTAAGTATTTTAAAAACCTGAACACATTTAAATCTAGTTATATTAAATATACAAAATGATAAAATTTAATTAAAAGTACATTTAGAATAAAACGAGGGAATAACAAACATAGTATTAATGATACACACACACCCTCTAGTGGTTGTTTTCAAAATGCACTCATAAAAGGCATTCAAAACTAAAGTCATTTAAAACTATCCCCGGGATTCATGAACCTTGCGCCAGGCGCCCGCATAGCGTTGGCGTTACTAACTTGGTAAATATATAATATAAGCGATTCAGGTACAGGAACCAATCCCGCATTACTTTTTTCACCGGTACGTCTTGGCGGGACCTGCGCCGCCCGAGAGCGTGGGTAATGCTAAACTTACACTGTTAATGGTGTTGCACCATGCAAATGAGGCAAATAGTGATTCCACGAAGTAGGCGCGCGAGGCGTAGCATAAAGACGCGGCAATGTAAACCAAAAAAGCGGTTTACATTTACCCAAACATGACCAAGGAGTAGCGGAGGCTGTCAGCGTCAGGTATCCATACCAGGTGCAATATGCCCAATGGCCGAAAGGCACCGAGAATGTCAAAGAAAACATGCACAAAATAGTAAATAATGCCCAGCGCCAAATGGTATGTCGCATGAAACCACAGCAGAACCCCGGACATATTGCACAGAAAGGGTGCGAAACAATGAAATAATATGACAATGTCCTAAAAGAGCAGTATAATACACATCAGCTGCATACCTGCCACACCATAGTATGTATGTAAAGACCTCCAACCCCAGCGCCCAAGGGTTGCTTGAGGAGTAAGCAGGCAGTGTTCGACGCCCGTAACCATGTGGCTAGCAGTCAATGCCATGCAAATGAGGCAGATAATACTGAATCGCCAAAACCTCCGCCCGGTGTAAGGCTGGAGCAAGCGGCGCTTAGCGGTAATACACCAAGGGTAGCCTACACGGAATACATGTCAATCGCAGAGGGTGTGCCACTGTGGGAGGAAGCACATTGGAGGCCAGCAAACATGGAGCGTGCATTGTGCATCACTGCAACGGGACAGGACGTGATGAGGAAATAGATGCGATGAGAGTACACAATGCGGCGCACAGATGCATCATGCACGAGGATGACTCGTTCCCAGCAACCCAGTCATGTGACGGCCGCCCCATCAACAACCACGGATGCGAAGTGTAATGAGGAGAATATGAGGAAATCACGGAAGCCAGTGTAATTGGAGTCGTAATGAGCAATCAGCACTTTTAATCAATCCAGGAAGAAGGCAAGCGGTGACGGCCGACAACTCTGCATGCAGATTCCCGCCAAAGCAGGGAAAGGAGGCATAGGAATGCAAAGACAGTAGGGGATGTAGCAGAAATGTAAAACACAGAACCAAAATAGCACAATAAGTACAGAAATATAGCATAGCACGGCGGTTGACAGACAAAATGCATCATATGCCATGTGCCTGCAGGATGCACTCCAGGCAATAGTGGAGGTAGCAACGTTGCAGAAACAGTAAGTTAAGGTGCAAAAGCTAAGCCAATGCAGCGAGCAAGTGTAATGTAACACCAAAGGCAACAGCGTTGCAGTTTACCTGTGATAAAAACTGTGGAAGATAATCCCACAGATACGGCGCTGAACACACCCAATGACATCGCGGTGTACAGCACAACAAGTATAAAGTGTGAATGCACACAACACACAGCGCGATTTCCCAAAGCGCATACTTTGTTAGGGTGTAACACACGGGGAACTTTCTAACATGTAACTATGTTGGGTGCCGCCGTGGCGTGATGCATCGGTATGTGTCGAGACCAGCCGGAGTTCACGGAGGAGGTGCCGACAACTACCCGTGAAGCCTCAGCGGAGAAGGAGTGTTCAGACCAAGGTGACCTACCAGGGGCTGCAAGACCTGGAGATAGTAGGCGTTACAGAATTGGACAGGGACACGTTACAGCAAATAGTGGAGCTGTGCCGGCCACGCCCTGAGAACAGAGAACAACAGAGGGGCCCATCCCAGTGGACACACAAAGACGTAATGTGTAAACTTGCGAATACTGGCTACAGGTACCTTTCAAAAGGCCAACCCGGGGGATATAATGGGCATCTCACAGACATCAGCATCCGGGTACTACACCAGTTCTGGATGCCATATTCTGGCTGTGCCCATGAGTATATAAACTTCCCAGATCTCAGGAGGAGTTGGCTTCTGCTTAATATCGCGCCGCTTCCACCGTAACACATTTCTTCCGGAGGTACTGGGTGTGATAGACTGTGCGCAGCATAGAAATCAGAAGTCACCACCGAGGCAAGGGTGAGAGCTACATAAACCGCCAAGAGGATACCTCCTCCATCAATTGCCGGAGTCGTGTGTCAATGCTTGAGGCATTATCATGGATATTATTATTATTGCCGCGGCAGCCCTGGAAGCTACGCGACTCCCATATCTGGCATGCCTCACAGCTGTATCAGGTATTACGCCGGGGGGACATCACCAAAGGAGTCACCTTGTGGGGGATGCTGGCTATGCACTGGAGCCCGTGGATGATGACACCCATCAGAAATGCACACACACACACATGCAAGAAACGCCATAATGAGGCTGCGCACAACCAGAATAATCATAGGCGTGTGTTTGGGATGTTGAAATCATGGTTCCGGTGCTTGGATACATCCGGTTGGGAGCCTTGCAGTACTCTCCAGGCACATGTGGCCACATATTCATCAGTATATTTATGCTTACATAATATGATCCTCACGGAAACAACTAGCTGCAGGGACATAATAGATGGTGTAGGGCCACCAAGGCCGCCCACAATGCCAAAGCAAGCACAGCTGCACAAGCGTTCAGTGCCAAGAGCACACTGTACCAGCTGGCCCAGTAGAGTGAGCGGAGGCGTACCCAATATGCCTATGCCTTGGCTAAGAGGGCATTATAGCACATACTCTGACAGCGTAGGCCCCATTGACTGACACCTCCCTACCTACACACACAGTGGTAAATGGACGCCACACAAACATGTCCGCCCGTAATGTGTACCATATGGGGTAGGTCCGGTATGTCGGCTCCAACATGAGCAGCACCAAACACTGCACACCCAACAGCCAGCGGGCATGGGCCTTGACACCTCAACCCGCCGCATGCAGATTCCTACGGCGAGCAAACCCAGCGTAGCCCGCATGCACCCGCCACGTCGGTCAGCCGAAGCCCGACAACATATGTACATATGTGCATATACCAGATATGGAAGATAGATATCATTACCGTAGAAATATGTACACATACACAGATATAAAGTACAACAGGTTAAATAGGGAATCCCAGGGATGCAAGGTTGCAAGAGAAGTAAATAATGAAATCTCCACATAGTAAACATAGTGAGCGACAACCCACGACTATCAGGAGGTGGGCAGAGCTGAGAGGCGCCATACCATGGAAATGTCAACCTGCATCAATGCATATCCATGGTCAGGGATGATCGCCAGGCCACGGTACAGTAACAGGACATGTGCAGGTCATATTCTTAAGATATGGTGCGGAGGTACCGCCCGCCCGGCGATGCGATCGCGTAGGTGCTGTGTGCAACCGCGTCACTGCGGCGGCTAAGTATATGTATGTGTGGTGAGGGTGTCGTGTGTTCCACGCTGTGCATGTGTAATGTGTGTGCCACTGTAAAATGTGTATGTAGGTGACATGTTACAGGTAGGGTGGAATAACGTAAGCGGCATACAGTATAGGAACCACAGGCGTATGTACAGCAGTACCCCTACAAAGTAGTACTGAGAAGCTCCTCAGTGGCTAGGCGGCGTGGCCGACGTGAAAGCGTCTGCAAAATTAAAATGTCCCAGAATGTACCACAGGACTATAGCCAACATGAAGGATGCAAAGGGCGCATGTACACAACCATGACCCCATTATGTATGGCGGCGATATAGGTAAACTCAACGCGATACCATCGACAGCGTTACACAGCATCAGTCCATGTACAGCAATCGCATGTGCTATCCGGCACGATGCGTTGGCCACGTACCGTCCGTAAATACGCTGTGTGTTCCCACGACTGTTAAGCAAGCAATCGCCACCGAATGAGGTGGCAACCCGGTGATGCTATGAGCCGTCCCAAGTACAGGAACCACAATCACGTAACTATCCGGTGACAAAATGCCAAGGGATATGGTAGTACGTCACGAACATCCGCAGATATATAATCGATGTGAAGGAGGAATACATGCAGGAAAGCTTTACATGGCGCGGCGATACCGACACCAGGCGACATCAACAAGCAAACACTCCCCAGAACAACAGACAGGTAACCTGCAGCTCCCCAAGCAGAATGGAGCACACACACAAGCATACCGTGTGTATGTATAAATGCAAAGGCCCACACCCGTACCGTCATGCCCACAGCCGCGGGAATATACCCCATCGCTTTTATCAAAGGGATACAGCGGCGAAATAGTAGCAAAAACATACCACAGGCAGTCAATGACAGCGGCATACCCGCAACAACCAGCAGTGGAAACACTAGCAGCAGCGGATGCATCCCTGCATCCGTTGTGTACTGGGAATATAACAGCTATGTTACACATCCAAATTACTAGCGCCATCGACGAGCGCCCGCCAGGACCACGGACACCCACATATCGAACATAATACCATACCCAACACACACACAATCACGGCTAACACCACAGCGAAATGTACCTGACACCACACATAGCGGCTGCAGATCACACAAACATAATACAATACGCATTACCATCCCCACGAAGGTAGTGCAAATAACCGCGCCCTGAGGAATGAACCATGCCCTAGTCCCGTCATCGCGTAGCGATACTGAATGGAGGTTGCACCAGTGATATGCGCATAAAGTACACGAGGAACAGCTATTGGCGTGATGAACCCACATCACCGCGGGTAGCGGCGGATGCTCTAAGGAAGATCCCGGATATTCAAGCCGTATGTTCATACGGAAACAACACTGAATAACAAAAGCGTCTATCAAGTAACTGGCGTGTATTAAGATCACGGAACACAAGACAGGAAAGGTATGTCCAGACCCACGAAGATGTACTGGTGTATAACGCGTAATCATGGCGAATCTGCACTGTATGTGAATGGTGTGTGTAGTAAAGATACCATCCATCAAGCGAAGTGGTGAAGGTGGTTATGTAGTGCTAATCCGCGAAGAACATACCAGCGACTGTGGACAACGTGTGCACAGCAGTGGGACAACATGTACACAACGGGATAACTCAAGGGCATCGCAAGGGATTTCAAACACGAAACGATGCCACCACCCGCCCGATGCTGGCAGTGGATGTCCAACAATGAAGTGCCACAGCAGAGATGAGACATGTATGTATAGTGTGCAACACACATGTGTATGGGCATATACGGTAGTGTCATACGGAATGTCTTGCCCACGGCGTGCACGTATGCCTCGCAGTAGGGGTGACTATGTCAGTATGTGTAATGTAAAGCTGTGTCATGATGGATGTTCAGACATCATACACACAATATCACAGGCATAGCATGCAGTGGAGGGATGGCCTAGTGTTATGTGCATAAACAGGATATGTAAGCCTGCACATATGGGACAGAGTAGTAGCAGAATAGGCACCGAAATGGAGGGAACAGCAAGTAACCATGTCAAACGATCTGTAGCAGGTGCAATGTGTGCCTTATTGATGTCCGGCAGGGCCGTGTAAACACATGTGCAATGTACACAGTAGTGTCACCCCCCCATGGTGGTGTCCACGCTGAACAGCAGAGGTGGATGTCAACTGTATGTCTACAGTACGTTCGCTGTGGTGGTACTATGGGTATGTGTCACCCTATCAGCAAGGGAGCTATCACATGACCAGTGCCACAGTGTGTCCCTGTGGGATGTGCACAGGACCTATGTCCCACAGCATGGTGTGTGTCCAGTCTGTGCAGGTCAGACAGCCCAGGCCCAGCAATGTGGCATGTGTGCACACATAGGAGTGACTCCATTCACCCTGCCCACTGCAAACGCCATGTAGGAGTACTACATGCATCAGTAATCACTGAGAACATGGCCCATGGCAGAGTAGATGACACCCCTGTGTAAGTGGTATGCAGGTGAGTACAGATGTGTTCCCCGTCTGTCATTTGCATATGTAAACTGTCTGAGCCGGGTATACATCACGGCATGACTATACTGTGACATGTAAAGTTGTAGCCATTGTGGAAGGTACACCACACATGTGTTATTGTAACACTGCCGCGTGTACATGTGTGTATGGCGCAGGTGCAAGGGCTACCAATGTACCAGCAAGACATACAGTCCAGAAATGTGTGGCCCTGCAGATGTGTACCGCCACAGTGGAATATGGCAAACCACAGCACCATGTGGGGCATGTGTGTGTACAGCAACCATGTACAATGTGATATGCATGTATAGGGACAGTATCCATGTGATACCCAGTGCATGACTGTCACTATGCAAAGGTGATGTGTATGCACTATGTGTGATGTATCTGATGCAATGACATCTACATGATATATCTGCCACACTGACACCTGTATGGTTGTTAGCAGTATGAGCTGGTGGAGCTAGAATGCTGCCAGGTATGTAGATGTGGTATATGTAGGCATGGACAGTACTCTGTGACAGCATGTAGTGTATGTAAGCAAATAGTGAACATGAGGGGCCACATGACTGAGGACTGTGCAATGTACCACATGTACCTGACATGTGTGACCTGTCCTGGTAGCATGATATGCACCACTGTGTGACCTGTCCAGGAGTCACATGGCGTAACATCCTGAGAGACATAGGGTATGATGTGATGTGTGGATGTGTACATTGGCAATACCAGAATGTGGAATGGTGCTGAAGGGCAATGAGGGATAATGTCTGATCTGATTACCCTGGTGTACCACAACACAGTACCACCCATGCAATAGGTATGACAGGTATGGCCAGCATGTGGATGTGTGTGTGCTGTGCGCAGAAGCCCAACAAGGGTGCCAGTAAAGGCCCACATGTGAGTCGTCAATGAGTGTGTGAAGCATGTATGTGAGGATGTGGCCCAGTGCCATACTGAATGGCAGTCATGGGTGTATGCATGGCATGCTGCAATGCGGTGCCACATGTCCTGTAGTGATAGCAGTCAGTGGTATGTGTGATGTGTATGTCAGGTACAGCAATATGGATGAACAGGTGGGTGGGCTGGGGGACATTAACTATACTGAGGCGTGGTATGGTGACATTGGGACAGTGCCATGGATGGACATTAATTGGTGCATGGCTGCTAACATGTATATGGTACAAACAGATGGCGTCTGTGATACCCTAAGTGAACATGGATTGGTATGTGCATGTCAGTATGTGGACCGGCAACCCCATGTGCATGGCATGTGCAGTGGTGTATGTGTGAACTGGATGGCCGTGCCACATGTGTGCAATGGACACAGCAACCTGCTGTGTGTCAGCCATGGCAGAACATGTGGTGCTGTCAGTAGGCACACACAATGGCACATGTCAGTGGTGCATGCACATGTGTGCGTGCAAAGCGGCATGTGAACGTACTGCCTGTGACCATGTGCGTCTGTGGAATATAAGGTATGTGTATAATCACTGTGTGGTGTGGCCACCCACCCGTAATGTTGCAACTAGTCGTATGTGCACATGGGAGGTATGTCTGTCCATCTGGCGGGCAGGTGTGCTGTGTAGCATGTAGGCAGTCCCAGGCCTGCAGCCATGTAGCATGCTATGTGTACTGGGTGTGCAGTGTGGGTACAGCACAGTGGAGGGTAAGCATTGTCAGCACATCAGAGGAGTCTGTATGTGTGCAAGCCAGACAACATGTGCATGTGCACAGGCAACATAGGTAAGATGTACATGTGGGTGCACACTGGCAGATGTATGGGTCATGTGTGCCACAGTAGTGTGGTTGAGGCTGTCAGACTGGCAAACACCACATGCCTGCATAAGTACAGTATGACCATAGTCAACAGTCCAGTGTAGAGTAGGCCAATGTGCAGTATCCCTGCGTGCAGACCACAGTGTGTACACTGGCTGAACAGCACCGGAGGGTAATTCACCATGTAGTCACATGTCAGTCCTGTGGCGATACAATGTCATCAGGGGTGGTCACAATGTACAGGGGCAAGCAGCAGACACATGTGCCAGGTGATGTGTCATGCGTGCATATGTGTGGAGTAGCACAGCCGTGTCACATGTCCCAACATGCTGGTGCATGTAATCTGTGTACAGTGTGTGGAACTGCACTGCACACCACAGGGCCATCTGACACATGTGTTGTGCAGGTGGCCAACCCATGTTGCACAGGATGCACACTGCTGTTGTAGGCAGCCATGCTGGTGGCACTGGTGTACATACAGTGGTGCATACATACACACAGCTGTTGCATGCAGGAATGTCCATTGGTGGATGATGTGTGCATGTGAATGTAGGCGTGTGTTGTGAATGTACATCCAGATGACACCATGCTGACCCAGTCATGTTGTACAACACCATACACACACATCCACAGCAGTCAGAACCCTGTCCAGACAATGTGTACCAGTCACCCTGTACTGTGTGACATATGTGCACATGGCGAACACCTCCACCGCACATCTGGGATGGCTACATGATGGCTGGAATGTGCTGTGAACTGTACAATGCTGGTAGCCCAATGAAGTACCTGGAATCACACACAGTGCGCTATGGCATGCCATGTATAAACCATGCACAACAATGACCAGCACAGACACAAACAATGCATTGACACATTGAACATGTGCGCATGACAACTCCCAATGAGGTATGTTGCACATAGTGTATCAATTGTCATCTATGGCCATAGCATGGATGCAGGCGCATACCCACAGGTAGTACCACGTGATGTAGGTAGGGGGCATTGCTGCGTGTACATGTGACAGTAGCTGTACAGCCACATGTCACCATAGCCGTCATGTAGGGGTAGCAGTGGCATGTGACTGCTGGACATGCCCATACAATTGACCATGTCCCACAGGAGATGTGTTATGTGTGTACAACATGTGATGTGCCACATCAAGCTGTGAATGTCACGGCTGCTGGTGTACCTGCCTGACATTGTCACCGTGATGGGTGCAAAGGCATATATAGTATTATGTATTGCATGCCCACAAGCCCACATAGGTGCATAGCCTGAACATACAATACAAGGAGTGTGGATGATAGCAACCACAGGAGATGATGCGGATCGGCCACAACCACATATGTGTTACGGTGTTCATGTCCATGACACATGAGCATCTGAGAGGCTAGCGTTACACAGCTGTACAGGGTTGCATGCATATATGTTCAGCAACATCCCTGTGTGTCCCACCAATGGCCTGTGGACCATGGACACCAACCAAATGTGCAGATATGATATGTGCAGCAGCACATCATGAGGCCTACTGTAGAACAGGCTTACCGTGTAGACATGTGCACAGTAGGTCTCATCAACCGCAGTCAATACGTTATGTGCGAACCACACCAATAGTCCAGGCCATGCCACAAATGGGCGTGCATGCATCTGTGTATGTATGGCTGTGAATGTCCGGCATAGCAGTATAGCTGTGTCACCCGTTGTGAACAACATATATGAATGGGTTGTATGTGTGAGGGGGGCGTCATACGTATGGGCAGATCGACGATACCATCAGTGACCTGCTATGTGAACATCCCTGTCCCCATACATGGATACCTATGCTGTGCCCAACACCACATTCCCAGAGGGAGGGATGGCGGTGTGCAGTGCAGCAGCAGACATGGGGGTGGCAGCAGGCACTGGATATGCACATATGTGGTACCCACATCAGGACAGGCTGCCATCCACGTAGACGGGATAGCGGTGTGTGTCCACAAACAGCACTGTGTTGATCAATATCAGCACATAGCACCTGCCAGGGTTACAGTGTATGCATGGATGTGTGATACCTGCATGCACCAGACACACCCTCACCAAGCAGCGTGCAGCATCGCTGAGGCCAGTGTCCACACCATGGTGATAGACATGTTGAATGTCCATATACATAGCAATGACATATGGAATGGACAGCCACCCTGCATATCATCAACCCCAGGTGGATCACAACCCAGTGCCATGTATGTGGCATACCTGCCATACCATGCAGCCCTGCCCAGCAAGGCTGCATGATCTATCACAGTCCTACATGGTGCAATGGACAAAAGGCACTGTCACTATCAACCATACACAGCAGTAATGTGGCGGTGATGCACCCTGTGGTGTTACAGGGGGTGTGTGTTGCGCTGGACAATGTGCGTGTGTACATGGTATGCATGGCCGTTCGTGCTAATGTGTCATGGTTACACAGTGTCCATGTCTATCACATATGCAACACAGGTGAGCTGTAGATTGTCCAACACCCGTACAGTGCTGTGTGGATGTACATGGCACAACACATGCATGTGCAGGTGTCCATGTGTATGTGTACAGTGCCACTGCTGACGTTCATAATGGCTGACGTGATGTCTGACATATACACAGCATCCAGGTGAACAGTAGCACGGCGTCACATGGGGACCCATGCCAAGTGATATGGACACAGGTGCAGCCAGGTACACATGTCCACAGCAGGCTAACATTTACATGGTGCGTGTACAGTGTGATGAGGTGGCACACCGATATGATGTGACACCCACTGCTCAATGGTGTGAAGCCAACACATTGGCTGTGCATGACTGCTGATGCCTTTCACAGATTACTGTGCAGATGTTGTACATGTCATAGCAATGTATTTCCAGCAGTATGCCAGCACAGCAGTGTAAATGTGACCTGCCATCATCATTATGTCTTACAGATAATGCCACGTTCCCGGCTGCCTGCCTTCAGTGACAGGAAGAGGAGGTCATCAATGCTACATGCAAATTGCCACATTATGTGCCAAGCCATGTGCCACTGCAGGCACAGCAACAGAGGAGATGTGGCAGGAGATAGGAGGGAGCACAGCCTGGGCAGATACAACGCGCACCAGCAGATCGCAGGCACTGCACAGACCTGATCCGGCATGCAAGACAGCGTGCGCTGCAATCGCCAGACAACAAGGTGGGACAGGTGGTGGGCCACCAACCCAGCACTCACAGCCACGGAGGAGCTCCTGGCCAGTCTGGGGACACCCATGGAACAACACGCAGAAACCCTTGCGTCCATCGTGGAGGTGGGTGTCTCCCAAACATGAGCTTGGAGCTGCCTGGTAAGTCAGTGTTGCATGTTTGTATGATAAGCGGCGTGGGTGTGGGTGTCATAGTACAACACATAATATAGCAACTCATGCCAGGAATATGGCCACACAAGATGCATACTACAGTATGCTATGTTGCGTTAGCAGACATGTGCATAGCACATGCTAACTCACATGCATGATGTGACATGCACAGTGCTGACCGTGGCGATAGTAATGGATAATGTGTATACCTTTGTGTCATCCCTATACAGGTGCCTGGCGTGTCGCAAAGACAAGGGTCTGTCTGCAGGTAAGTCTGTTGCTAGTCAAAGGCATGATCGTATTGATATTCCCCATGTGTCCAGGTATGACATGCACACCTGGGTGTGCCCCAGTCACGTATACAGGTTGCACCACCTGACACACACACCACCCATGTACAGTAGATACAACCGTTAGTGTAGAGTGGCATGACACCACACAACCTATTGGTGTGTTATGTGCAGTCAGCTATGCATACAATGGTGTAGGTGTTCCACAATGGCTGCATGTGTAGTATGCATTGGTATGCCTCTGCAGTATGCACACAGTACCACATAGTGAGCTGTGATCTGGCCAGAGCACAGGTGTTACCACTGTGACCTATGCCCCTGCATCGGGTGCACATGTTGTGACATGGCACATGCCATGTCCCATGCACGTGGATGTCTGTCTGTCTGCACCATTGTCACACCATGACATGACCTATGCGACATAGCAGACATCCACAATGTCTGCATAGCCGTAGAGAATGTGACACCTCAGACTATGGTATGTATGTATCATGGGCCACCACAGGGCCGTGTGCGACGATCCATCACACACAATTGTCGATGACCCAGACAAACAAGGCCATGGGTGATACCTACAGGCATGTTGCTGGCCATTGTACATCCAGTGGGTAGTCACTGCTTGCACCCTGTACACACATAGTGGGTCACCACTGTAGTGGACCCTGGACATCCGAAGGGTACACTATAAAATGGAATGCCTGTCTACAGCTACTACAGGTGCCACCAATGTCTACTCATATCACGTGCTGCTGAGCAGCTGAACTGACTTTCAGACATGGCAATGTAATGCGTCCAGGTCACGTGATCACACAGAAACATACCTGTGTCCTGCTACGTGCGCAGTGGCACAGTGTTCACCGCACCTACACTGTACAGCTATGTGACACAGCTCACACCAACCGCACCTGCACAGACATCCCTGTTACCCATGCGGTTGTATCTGTAGACTGTACACATAACACTGCACTGTGACAGCCGCTAGCGATGTGGTGCATGGTGGGACACCATCGTCACATGTCCACATGATACCGCGCATGTTTGCGTGTATTACATGGCTATAGTGTCGGGCATTATGTACTGTCAACTGCCCCGTGGCGTACACACGGTGTATCGCACGGTGATGCATACAAACTACCATGAATGTGTGTACTGCATGCCTACTAAAGACACCTGCCTGCTAGTTGTAGTGTTCCTAACCAGGCAGTGTGCATACTGCCACTATGAATGTCTGGGCTGCATTCACTGGTCTGTGGTGTGGGAATGCTGCATGCCACCTGCAACATCACATGGCATGATGTGTCTGCATGTGTGTGTGTCCACGTGTGTGTGTCAGCGTGTGTGTGTCCGCATGTGTGTGTGTGTGTGTGTGTGTGTGTGTGTGTGTGCGTATTGTATGTGTGCATGCATGTGTGTGTGTCTGCATGTCTGTATTGTAATGTACGGCATGTCTTTGTATTGACAGGTGCTGTAGGTGCTGCCTCCCCTCCTGCGGTCCATCTGATGCTAGTGTCCCCACAGATTACTAGTGGTGATGACCATGTGCATGAGGCACAGGCAGGGTCATCCCACAGGCAGACACTGTGCCATTGGAGAACATCACACCTCGTACGCCCCTTCATCCCCGCACACACGGGTTCAGATGCCGTACATGCCCCAACACCGCTGCTCATAGATGACGGTCCAGTCAGCGCCTGTTGGCACCGAGCAGGAATGTGTGGTGGCTGCAGAAGGTCTGGGTACACGATGTTGCCAGTGTAATGACTGGTGCAGTGCCACACAGGCATGTGGCAGGTGCTGCTCGTGGGGAGCACTGCCTAGACATACACCTGCCATACACAGTGCAGCACCTGTTATAACCAGACGCATGTTCCAGATTGTAATGGGGGCGCAGGGACGTGGCGAACGGGAGAACCAGGAAGGGGAGAGGCTGCAGAGGTCCGCAATCCGTTCCCTGCATGAGAACATCCAGTCATTGCAGATGCCCAACAGCATCTTGCCGATGTTCTGATAGGAGATTGGGTGAGATGGCTGGGATCCTCGACCCGAGGCACTGGCCATCCGTGGTGAGCTGTCCGTGCTGGAACACCTGGTAGGGGTGAGGCATAGGCACGTGGGCGTGGCCAGTAACACCACCAGGTGCAGGTCCGTGTGCGTGCCACCTCCCATGCCCACCCACACAGTGCTGGTAGCAGCAGCAGCAGCTGCTACTACACCAACCACACCAGGACACAGCAGGCCACGTGGACATGGCCTGGGCGGCCCGGCATGGGCACGTTTCCAGCGGACATGTGACATCAGAGAGTGGACAGTCCGTACCTCCACCCGGTAGTGCCCGTGCGACCCCAGGCAGGCACGGGTCACGCTGTCGCAAGCGGACACAGTGAGCCGTAACACCTGCACTGTACAGTCTGGGGCTGCCAAGCATACCCTGTGTAGGCATCACAGATGACTGAACTGTGTACACACAAACCCACACACAGCAAACACAACTGTAGGGCTCCACCACATCCACATGCATTCTACACAGTCATGCCCAGTCAATGCACAGGCCCTTACACACACACATGATGTCATCCATTGGTACAGCCCATGCCTGTGGCACACATATCACCCTGTGCATATGATGAAGTCTCTGCCGCAGAACTGTGAGCTACACCATCGGTGCACGGTTATGCAAACATATTCTGATGCACAGGGTGGACAAGATAGTGAGAGGTGTATGTGATACCTGTGTCTGCATAGTACGTGATGTGTATGTTGCGGTGTGTGTGTATGGCTGGTGACAGGTGTGTATGTGATGTGGGTTGTGCACTGACATCATGCAGCAGACATACCATGTAGGGCAGGTGCAGCATTCATTGATCTGTGTACACAGTATGCGTGGTGGTTACATGTGTAGCACCATGTTGGGTCAGGTAACCCGTATGCCAATGATGGTGTACTTGCATGTGCCTACTGGGAGCACTGTTATCAGTTCCCCACGTGTAGTCGTGGGGTACCCACAGGCACGTCTGGCAACATCAGCATAACACAGGTACCCGCAACCGGCATGGACCCCTACATAGGTACATAGGCTATTAGTACATACCAGGCTATGTGCCCTACGACATGTGTAGACCTAGCATGACTGTGTGTGGCTGCTAACACCCCTTAGGATGGGGATGCCACATCCATCAGTCTCCAGTCCCTCGTCCAGCACTGACACACAGATGATGCCTGGCGCATAACTATGATCACACATCCACACGTCATGATTACTCCTGGACAAAGGCAGTCAGGGCCTTTGCTTCACATGGGCTGGCACTCCTCTCTGTGTTGTAGGGGGTCTCCGGGCATTGACCCTGTTCCCCCAGCACGTCCTACTCATCTTTGTGGTGAGGTGTCTGACAGTCGCTTCTGTGCCCGTGTTTGCCTGGAGCCTAGGAGGTGGAATATGCCCATGTCACCCAGGTCAGACATGGCCGTATGCCAGGCACAGATCACCACAGAGCAGATGTGCTGGGAAGGTATACAGCCGGAGTCCCCTTGGTGCGTGCAGCTTGTGACACATGTCCCAGCACCATCATCCCCGCGTTGTGGAACATTTGTGGTCCTTCCGAGTGCTGCAGGTGTCAGCTTAGGTACAGCCCAGATATGCCATTGTATGCAATCATTGCTCTGGTGTGTGATGTACGGGGGTACAATGAACACCCTGATGTGGATGTGATTCCTTCCAGACCAGGTGGCCACAGTGGAATGTCTTCACACCCACATTGGCATTGTGTGTTGACAGAGGTTACCGACAGGTGTGGTACCCATTTCCATGAACATGTCCACCATGTTGAATGGCTTACCACCTACATGTTACATTGGGCAGAACATGTCCTTCACACTGGGTAGGTCTGCACCTTCTCTGGCATGTAGCAGCAGGCCATGGCTCTGGCACCAGTTATCCATGTCTATGATGCCCTAGGTGGATGTCCGTGTCACATGGGGTGTTGGGTATGGTGGCGGTGTGTAGTCATCTGCATACCTTGTCTGCCACAATCCCCTATGATTGCATGCACATTGGAAGGTCGAATGCCGTATGGCAGGGGCAGGACTGAGCCCTGTGGGCCTCCACTGGAGACCAGATATGAGTCTGACCGCGGCACCAGAACACCAACCCTGTGTGGTGTGACCTCCAACCATTCTGAGAACCATCGGGTGACATATGTCCCCACATGTACGCTGGCAAGCCTTTCCATGAGTCCCATGTGGAGTGTGCTCTGAACGCCCCACCAGGTCATGGTAGTGTGTGCAAACCCGCGTATCCCCATCAATGGCCTTGGTGACCACTCCAGACAGGACGAGCAGGTTCGGGAGGCAGGATCCGCCCTTGACTATGTTGTTGTGGGTATGTTCCGGTATTGGCTGTACACCGCTGTCTGTATCCATGGGCACCTGTATGGACCTCCCCGCAGCTTTGCAGACAAGGCTTGTCAAGCTGATAGGGCGGGAATGTCTACAGTCCAGAAGAGCACTACCCTGGCATAGTGGGACCACAGATGCCATATGCCATCCATCGGGGACCTAGCCCATAGTAAGGCTAACTTGACACAGTGGCCTCATGTGTGGGCCGAGGGCCTCAATGAGGCTGGGTAGCACACAGCCAGGGACACCATCAGGGCCCATTGGTGCTGTGTCAACCGCCATACAGATATCAGATCACCCAGGCCATATGAGATGTTTCGGAGGCTAGACTCTGGTGGATGGATATGTCCCTCTTGGGGGTGGGGGTGGATGTATGCATGGAACATGTCCACTGGTTTGTTGACAATGTCTGTGGGTGCAGTGACCGTTGTACCATTCTGGATCATTTCTGGCCATGTCTGTGCGCCCCCACCCATGTCCCTACCACAGTTAGGGAAGGCCCTATGGTTGTCTCATGTGCCCTCTGCAGTACCACTCCCACAAGCGGCCTTGGATGATTGTATGTGTGGCCGTATGGTGACGCCGGTATGAATAGGTGATGGCTTCCCTGGTACTAATATTGCTCTGTCATGTATTAGCTCCAACTGTTGATGTACAGCTTGTCAGTGGCTGGGGTCCACCAGACCATGTGCCTACCTTTGGTGGACAAGGTCCCGATGTTATCATGATCGCTTGGTGCAGACATGCATGGGGGTGCTCAGAGAAGGCATTCGTAAGGCAGTTGGCAGTGTGGCCTGTGTTCACCACTGGCATGGAGGACTTGTAGGGTACCACACCGGTCATTATGATGTGTGTGGTTTGTTGTGGAGAGGTCATCACTTAGGTCCCCCATGCCGGTGTTGGGTGCAGGATGTGGATGACCAGTGGATCCACTATATGGTCTGGCATCACCATTGAGGCTGTACATCCTGTGTGGGGCATATCCTCACCATGTGTGATGGGCAGAACTGGTAGACGCCCCCTAGTGGGTATGGTTCATGGTTGTTTCACAGCTGCCAGGTGTAAGAACACCTGGGACCGTGGCATAGGGTGTTGTGTCATGGGTAATGTTCCCGGTCTATGTATGGGTGGTTGATGTCACCCAATAGGGTGCTGTTGAGAGCATGCACACTCACCAGTGTCCTCAGGACGCCTGTGCAGGTATCCTGGGTTTGGGAGGGTGGTCTGTAGCATGCAACAAACTGTAGGCCAGTCCTACCCATGGTTAATTGCACCTGGATATTCCTCACTGCAACGGCCATGTCTGTGGCATGGCCGGGTTGCTGTTGTGTGGCTGGACACACACGACGGTCCACATTCTGCCACCCATGCCGTCGCACCATGTGTATGCATGTCCGCTTGTGCCGAAGTCTATGTCTGAGCATGCCCAGTAGGCAGCTGTGTAGATAGACACACAGCACAGTGCACACCGCGCCCGACTGCAGTAATACCCCAGGTGCATGCCTGTATCCCCTTCGCAATGGCCACGTCTGTGGCATGGCCAGGTTGCTGTTGTGTGGCTGGACACACACGACGGTCCACATTCTGCCACCCATGCCGTCGCACCATGTGTATGCATGTCCGCTCTGTGCCGAGTCTAAGTGTCTGAGCATGCCCAGTAAGCAGCTGTGTAGATAGACACACAGCACAGTGCACACCGCGCCCGACTACAGTAATACCCCGGTGCATGCCTGTATCCTTTGCAACGGCCACGCCTGTGGCATGGCCGGGTTGCTGTTGTGTGGTTGGACACACACGATGGTCCACATTCTGCCACCCATGCCGTCGCACCATGTGTATGCATGTCTGCTCTGTGCCGAGTCTAAGTGTCTGAGCATGCCCAGTAAGCAGCTGTGTAGATAGACACACAGTACAGTGCACACTGCGCCCAACTGCATTGATACCCCGTGAGCATGTCTGTCTCCCCTTTGCAACCGCTAGGTGTGGGAGGCATGGCCAGTACACCCGCCGGGGGTACACACGAAAGTCGTCACCGATGTCTGCTACTATGCGTGTAGCCATGGCCAATGGCATCCTGCATAGATATGGTGACCATCCAGGTGACATATGTGGCTGTCATGCCACATTGGCTGCCTACATCCTGCACGCTGGATGCCCTCTCATAGGGTGAATTGTCATGTGGTGCATCCCGTATTCCTGTCGTGGATGTACTGATCAGTAGTTATTTGGTATTCCCGACTGCAGCACTAACGTGTTACCGTAACGGCCACCTTGATGGTAACAGGCTGCGGCTGGCACTCTGACTTCATTCCCGATCGAACGCATTGCCTCTGCAGATGATACCACCCACCTAGGGGTATGCCTCCTGACAGCGCTGTGCTCAGTAAACCCGGTAGCGCGTTCTGTAAATGCTTCATACTGTAGTGAGTTCATGTAGATAGGCGTAGGTTCGACTCCCGGCCCTTCCGTGTGTGTGTGTGTGTGTGTGTGTGTGTGTGTGTGTGTGTGTGTGTGTGTGTGTGTTTCCAGCTGCCTCTATGGATGAACATGCTTTTAGACGCCAACACATACCTTGGCTATTGCCAGTTATTGTCTTGCGGGTGATGTCACCCGCCTAGAAGTATGCCTCTGACAGCTGTGCTCAGTAAACTCGGAAGCGCCTTCTGTAAATGATTCATACTGTAATGAGTTCATGTACATAGGCGAAGTTCGACTCCGGCCCTTCCGTGTGTGTGTGTGTGTGTGTGTGTGTGTTTCCAGCTGCCTCTGCAGATGAACATGTTTTTAGACGCTTCGCAACACATACCTTGGCTATTGCCAGCTATCGCCTTGCGGGTGATGTCACCCGCCTAGAAGTATGCCTCTGACAGCGCTGTGCTCAGTAATCTCGGTAGCTGTTCTGTAAATGCTTCATACTGTAGTGAGTTCATGTAGATAGGCTTAGGTTCACTCCGGCCCTTCCGTATGTGTGTGTTTGTGTGTGTGTGTGTTTCCAGCTGCCTCTGCGGATGAACATGCTTTTAGACGCTTCGCAACACATACCTTGCCTATTGCCAGCTATTGTCTTACGAGTGATGTCACCCGCCTAGAAGTATGCCTCTGACAGCCTTGTGCTCAGTAAACTCGGTAGCGTGTTCTGTAAATGCTTCATACTGTAGTGAGTTCATGTAGATAGGCGTAGGTTCGACTCCCGGCCCCTCCGTGTGTGTGTGTGTGTGTGTGTGTGTGTGTGTGTGTGTGTTTCCAGCCGCCTCTGTGGATGAACATGCTTTTAGACGCTTCGCAACACATACCTTGGCTATTGCCAGCTATCGCCTTGGCGGGTGATGTCACCCGCCCAGAAGTATGCTCTGACAGCGCTGTGCTCAGTAAACTCGGTAGCTGCTCTGTAAATGCTGCATACTGTAGTGAGTTCATGTAGATAGGCGTAGGTTCGACTCCCGGCCCTTCCGTGTGTGTGTGTGTGTGTGTGTGTGTGTGTGTGTTTCCAGCTGCCTCTGCGGATTAACATGCTTTTAGACACTTCGCAACACATACCTTGCCTACCAGCGGCCATTCCTTTACGGATGTTGCCACCCACCTGTACATGTGCCTCTGCTGGTGGTGTGCTCGGTGGTCCACGTAGCGCATACCATACCTGTGTTGTACATTTGTGCGGTTGGGTATGTGGGGGTGTGGTCAATCACCATGCGTGCCACATGTGTGTGTGTGTCCAAGCTCCCAGCTGCATGGGTTCATAGGGTATGGCTTTGAGGTTTACGCGGAACACCCATAACCTGCCGCCATCCTTGTGTTTGTGGATGGCGGGATGCAGCTCGTACCGCTTTGTGCTTGTTCTGGTCGGCGACCAGAGCGTCTTCTCCACGCACCCTACTATGGTGTGGTGGGTGGTGCTGTATACATTACACTCATGGGCCTGCCGGATGTGTCCGTCTGTATCTCTTTCTTTGTATATCTATGTACCTATGTTGTGCCCATACCGCTGTTCTACCATGGACAGCTGTCTTTCCCATGTATCGCATACTTGCACGGTTGACACATATAACTGTGGTATCGCTGCATATCCACATTGTCCATGCACCGTCCGTATTCCAGAACACCTCATAGACATCTGCTGGATTACGGCAGACAGCTATCCTTGCTGTCCTGACACTGTACCCATACACCATACACCTTGTGTGTACTTGCCTATTTATGGTGTGTGTATGTCTAACTGTGCTGTATGCATGGCGTGTGTGTGTCCCGCTATAGCCATGTGTGCAGCTGTCACCACTATGGGTATCCTTGTGGACCGCTGTTACATGTGCACGTCTGCACATACCTGCAGACTGTACTACCCCTCCGACGGCAGCGGCCTTAGTTCGCCACTGCCCCAGGCTGTGGGCTACATGGCGCCACCACAACACATGGTGCACCCATCTTGGTATACCTACGACACGCCTACTAGACAGGTGGCCCTACTAGAGCGGTGCCCTGGGCAGCAGGATTGGCGATGCCTACGGCCGGCTATGGGCACATCACAAGGCATACGCTACATTCGGTGTTTCGACGTCTAGATTATAACACCACAGGAGGGACCTCCTCAGCTATGCTGTAGAATGCGGATGTAGATAGATTATAGGTGGAGGGTTGGCCACACACCAGGGCTGACCGATGGATAACTGCTGAGGCCTCTTTTGAGAAGCAGGTGGAGCAAACACCGTAACGGAATGTAGTGTAGATACAGATGTAGGGTTAACATACATTTGTCCACTCTGTCAGTTCTGTACTGTATTACAGTGATATGCTATGCATATCTTCCATATACATTGTTAGGTCTTTGATTGTTGAGGATTCGCATAGTACAATATCATATAATACGTGTTCATAGGATGCTTTCTGAGATGTTGACATGTGTGTGTGTCGTTAGCAGTCTGTGCTTTCTATGCTGTGGCTACATGTTCATTGTTCGCATAGAAAGTGACAAATGGAAGTGTAAGGGGGGATATTTAAAGCCTGGATGCTTCCATGTTATGTGTAAGTCTCACGGGGCCTACAGGTGATAGCGCATACATGTCTATGAAGAACCTTTGGATACCATATGTGACCTGTTGTGGACGAAATGTTTACGTTGACTGTTCCATCTACCTATGTGTGACATGGTTTGTGTGCCATAGGGTGCCAGCGAGTCTTTAGTGTTGATTAGGTGTTTTCCATGGTCAATTGACATTAATCCTATTAATTCACTGAAGGATGTCTTTCATTGGTGGGAACGCCATAGTTTGACCATCGTATGTCTTTCCCAGCTGACGTTGATATTGTGCCATTGGTATGGTTCCACAGGTCACCCATCTGTTCCGCTGTATGGAAGCGCAGTGATCCCCATTTATGTGCTGGCAGATTGAGTGCTGTGTATCGCGGTATCCGCGACAGCGGTCTGGCTTTGTATGGGGAGTGTCTACTGTAGTCCCTATCTGTATTTCCTGGGTTATGCCTTGCAACAGCTGTGGGATTCCACCAGGTTTGCAGTTATGGGTGCCATCTTGGCTATACGCTTGTCCATCCATGGAACTGCCTACTGGACGCTAGTATAGGGCTGTACACATTTCACAGCTGCATTCTGCATTTTCCGTGGATGATTGGCATTATTAGTGCGGAGTAACGATATGCCATGCCCACGCCCCTCACACGGGCGGACAACGATTCATCTGCCAATCCACACCGAGACCCATTTTTGCATACCCACGATCCCATGGCTGCTACTCTCGACAGTACCCATTGCACATCCTTCATGTGTGCGGGAATGGGATGTGAACGCATGTCTATGGACTCAGCAACCTGGGGAGTCCTATTCATATGTCCTGCATTTCATGGACACTTGTCATCAACCTTGAACACGTTGGTGGTGCATATATGTAGCTGTGCCGTGGTCACGGTTGTCTCTTCATCTGGGTCTCCCGATCGCAGCAGGTTGACATTTCATACGGATACATTTTTGGGTCCTACAATGGACACCAATGTGCATATGTAAAGTGTAGAATGTATTGGACTGTGTCCATCTGGCCAGTGGGTTTGATTGCTGCTGTATGTTCAGCAATCACAAATGTCTGTTTGAGTACCCATATTATGTAGTGCTACGTAAACCGTTTTTTCCGCCACTGAACACAAATGGTGTAATTCCAATGTTGCAGGCTAACAATTGCTTTAACTGATCCGCAGATTTCCCATTGGGACATTCCCACCTCTGTAGTGTGGAAATAACACGGACGAAACGTGGATCCTATTAATTCCTTGAAGGATGTTCTTTCTATGTGGCTACGCCATAGATTCACCATCCCATAACCTTCCTAGTTGACGTTGTTGGTGTGCCATTAGTATGTGTTCCGCAGGTCGCCCATTTGTTCCGCGGAATGGAAGCGCAGATCCCATTCTCTTGCTGCCGGATTGGTGCTGTGTACGCCGGTATTCGCATCACGGCGGTCAGGCTTTGTATGGGATGTGTCTACTGTAGTCCCATCTGTATTTCCTGTGTTATGCCTTACTACAGCTGTGGGATTCCACCAGGTTTGCAGCTGTGGGTGCCATCTTGGCCGACGCTTGTCCATCCATGGAACTGCCTAATGGACAGTAGTATAGGGCTGGACACATTTCACAGCTACATTCTGCATTCTCCGTGGATGATTTGCATTATTAGTGCGAGTAACGCATATGCCATGCCCACGCCCCTCACATCGGGCGGACAACGAATCATCTGCCAATCCACACCGAGACCCATTTTTGCATACCCACGATCCCATGTCTGCAACCTCGACAGTACCCATTGCACATCCTTCATGTGTGCGGGAATGGGATGTGAACGCACGCCTATGGACTCAGCGACCTGGGAGTCCTATTCATATGTCCTGCATTTCATAGACACTTGTCATCACCCTTGAACACGCTGGTGGTGCATATATCTAGCTGTGCCGTAGTCATGGCTGTCAGTTCTTCTCGGCCCTCGATCGCAGCCGCTCACATTGCATAATGGATATATATTTTTGGGTCCTACAATGGACACCAATGTGCATATGTAAAGTGTAGAACGTATTGTACTGTGTCCATCTGGCCAGTGGGTTTGATTGCTGCTGTATGTTCAGCAATCACGGATGTCTGTCTGATTACCCATATTATGTACTGCTACGTAAACCGGGTTTTCCGCCACTGAACAGAAATGGTGTACTTCCAATGATGCAGGCTAACAATTGCTTTAACTAATCCGCCGATATCACATTGGGACATTGCTGCTTCTGTATTGTCATATTAACATGACCAACACATGTAGGTCCTATGAATTCATGGAAGGATGTTCGTTATAAGCGTGAACGCCATAGTGTACGGATCCTATCACTTTCACAGTTGAAGTTGTTGGTGTGCCATTGGTATGTGTTCCGCAGGTCGCCCATATCTTCCGCGGTATGGAAGCGAGTGATCCCCATTATGGTGCTGGCAGAGTGCGTGCTGTGTACGCCGGGATTCGCACGGTGGTCTCATTTACTACGGGGAGTGTGTACTGTGGTCCCTATCTATATTCCCTGTGATATTCCCTGTATGCCTTACTGCAACTGTGTGATTCCAGCAGGTTTGCAGTTATGGTGCCATCTTGGCCGTGACGCTTGTCCGTCCATGGGAATCACCTACTGGACACTGGTATAGAGCTGTACACATTTCACAGATGTAGTTAGCATTCTCCGGTGGATTATTCACATTATTATTGGGGTTACGAGGTTATACCCACATCCCTCCCACGGGGAGGGACAACGGATCATCTGCCAATCAACACCGGGCACCATATCTGCATACCCACTGTCCCATAGCTGCAACCCTCAACGGTACCCATTGCACATCCTCCATGTGTGCAGGAATGGGATGTGGACGCACTTCCATGGACACGACATTCTGGGGACCTCTGTCCATATGGCATGCATTTCATGGTCACTTGTCATCACCCTTGAACACGCTGGTGGTGCATATATCTACCTGTGCCGTAGTCACGGCTGTCACCTCTTCTGGGTCACACGATCTTAGCCTGTTGCCAATACCGAAGGATACATTTTTGGGTCCTACAATGGACACCGATGTGCATATGTAAAGTGTAGAACATGTTGGACTGTGTCCATTTGGCCAGTGGTTTGGACTGCTGCTGTATGTTCCCCGGTCGCGGATGTCTGTTTGCCTACCCATATTATGTAGTGCTACGGAACCCGTGTCCTTCCACAATTAACCCAAATGGTGTTAATCTAGTACTGCAGGTTGGCAACTGCTTTAACTAATCCTCAGAGCTCCCATTGTGAACTATCCGCCACTGTATTGTCATTATAACACAGCCGGTACATGTAGATCCTATTTATTCATGAAAGGATGTTCTTTATGAGTGGGAACGCCATAGTTTAACCATGCTATGACCTTCCTAGTTGACGTTGTTGGTGTGCCATTAATATGTGTTCCACAGGTTGCCCGTATGTTACGCGGTGTGGAAGCGGGTGATCCCCATATTCTTGCTAGCAGCTTGGTTGCTGTGCACGCCGGGACTCGCACGGCAGGATGGATTTCTATGGGGTGTGTCTACTGTTGTTTCCATCTGTATTTCCTGTGTTATGCCTTACTGCAGCTGTGTAATTCCACCGTCCTTGCAGGTATGGATGCCATCATGGACGTAGGCTTGTCCATCCATGGGAATTGCCTGCTGGACACTGATATAGGGCTGTACACATTTCACACATGCTTTTATCAATATCCGGTGGATGCTTTGCATCATTATTGGGGAAGGCACGTGTTATACCCACATCCTCCCACGGGCGGACAATGGATCATCTGCCAAACAACACCGGGCCCCATTTCTGCATACCCAGGATCCCATGGCTGCAGCCTCCATGGTACCCATTACACATCCTTCATGTGTGCGGACTGGGATGTGGACGCACTTCTATGGACACGACAATCTGGGGATTTCTGTTCATATGTCCTGCATTTCATGGACAGTTGTCATCAACCTTAAACATGCTGGTGGTGCATGTGTCTAGCTGTGCCGTGGTCACGGCTGTCACTGCCTGTGTCGATCGCAGCTGGTTGATGTTGCGGATGGATCAATTTTTGGAGTCCTACAGTGGACACCGATGTGCATATGTAAAGTGTAGAACTTGTTGGGCTGTCACCATCTGGCCAGTGGTTTTGGCTGCTGCTGTATGTTCCCCAATCGCGGATGTCTGTTTGACTACCCATATTATGTATTACTTGGCCTATCTATATCCATGTGCCAGTAAGCGGAAATACAGCAAACCCTGAGTCCTGGTCATCTTCATAAAAGACATTGTTGAACATAAATCAGGCCGAAACGGACAATGACAACAACCATACACTCCACAGTCAAAGGATACTGAGCTCTTTCACCCACTGACATGGGGCATCGTCAGAGTACGAAATACATGGGATAGTCGTCCCTTATACACTTCCTTCAGAGTCAGTTTAAAGTCAATTAATCAATACACCTGCTCATAGTTAAGTGGACAGTGCTCCGAGTCATGATGATAAAGTGACATATACATATCAGTGTTGCATACATTACTTAATGGAAACAATAATACAACAACAATATGTTAATATAACTACAATATTGGTCAATACAATCAGTATATTGAAACATAGTTGATAATTGTTGTGAGTAAACCTTAGGATGTAGTGTGTTGACCATGCTATTGTATATCAATGTGTATAATTGTTGCATTACGATTTCAAAGCATGGAATACATAAGTACAATTACAGCATATTTTGTATAAATATGCATGTAAATAATAAGGGACACAATATTACATATGAATATGACTGTATACAAACTATATCAATATGAAATGGAATACACTGTAGTTGTTTACCTCTTGTATTCCAGTGGCAAATCTATGTCCATGCGTCATATCTACGGGCCGTCGGACTGCTGTGTGTAGATATGTACATGTGAACCCCTGCTTCCTACCTTTCTTTGTTACTGTCTGTGGATTACCTGTGTACACACATCAATTACCATGCCATACCTTTCCACTGTACAGGTTCTGGCATGGTGTACGGATGTTTGGCCCTTAATCTTGCAGTGTGTTACAGTGACCTGTGCCTATCTGGCAAATCACTGGCGTGACATGTGTGACCTTCTTGCTTGTTTACAGACCTGATCCCATAATTGTGACGTGCTTCCACTGGCCATATATTTCTCTGTCGTTTGGGATCTGTGTGTAACCAGTCCTTTCAGGACACTTTCTATTGTTGTTCTTTTGTGGTTACATATATGAGTACATTTGTATGTTGTGCTATTATTGTGTGTGAATCATTTCTCCACTGGCCTCTGCTGACACTGGACATATATCCCGGTAGCCTAGGCCGGTCAACAAGTGTGAGCCAACTGAACGCACGCACGGGGCACCTTCTGACAAGTGTGTCGGGTTGCTGGTGCATTACCGTCATCGATCCATACTACTAACACACATGTTATTCTATCGACATTCTATGTTTGTCTCATCACATAGCGTGTGTTTCTGATTATTTCTAACGGTACTTTACATGGCATTGCCCGATTCCATACTTTCAGGGGCTGACATTTCTGAGACATGTATGATTGACGGAGGACACATCCTCAACTTTCCCTGCTTCAGGTGGATCACAGACGACACGCCAAGACTTGCATCTCCTAATTGTGGGTTACGCGCAGGCTTACATGTATATCCGTGTTATGTTTACATATGTTAACTGGGTCTGTGTGGTTACGTGGTCTGTGTTAGATGTGACTACTCCGGTAACATATCTGTGATCCGGTTGACGGACGTGCGAACGCACTTTCACCTTTATACATGTAACAGTCTTTGCGGCATGGACGACGCATTACGCTCACATTTATATGTTCTATGGTCGAATTCAAACGGGACTGCAATCACGTTTGCCGGTTACTGTGACCACTACACGTTGGCTGTTTGGTCTCATTAATATGCATACCCATGGTACTTAGCTATATTTACATATCCCCCCCCCCCGCACTCACGTACGTCACAGGCATCCATTCTCCTGCTGGGAAAGGTGCGGTACTACATGTTGAACATTCCTTATTCCCTCCCGCACATGGCCCAGGATGCATATGTCGTGACCGCAGGGGTGTTGAGATCACAGGGGCTTATATCCCCACGATACAGGCCGACGATTGTCAGGGTGTGTCTGTGGTGCTTTGGGTTTGGTCTTGTCCGCCCAGTGTACGGGACTGCCCTGACCGTGTTCGAATGTTAGATGAGTCACATGGGCACGGTTTGTCCGTGTCTGTGATACCATGTCCCCCCCCCATTATTCCTGACCGTAGCGCTGATTGGCCGGCGTACACGTTGTAGATCCTGTTACAGTAATTGCACACGGTCTGGTCGAACGGACCTATTTCCATTACTAACCCTCGGTATTTATAACCTGTCTCGCTATTTTGCATCGGTTCGGAATTGCGTGACGGCTTTCACTGAGCCACGGACATCTCGGTTGCTTAGTTTGGGCCAGTCCCGCTCTGCTACACACATTTAACATGGCGGAACAGGTTGAACAGCTTAGAAATGGGGACATCGGGCTCTCCGTCGCTGTTTAGTATTGACTCGCTATGTTGACTTTGTTTCACAGAGCGAGACGGTGTCGACATTGTTAACGGACATCTCGCGCAGTACGTCTGCACCGCCGCTGGTGCCGTATGTCTGCGCTACGCGGACAGGCATTATGCTGTGCCATTATGTCTGGGAATATATGGTTTCTTTCCATAGATGATATGGCATACTAGCAATGTCCCACGTCTGGGTGTGGGTACTGCTGTATTTACCCACGGCAAGAGTGGCCTTAGGTCTAGCGGTGCCCTAGGCAGACGGACTCCATGGTGCCACCGCCACATCCCCGCTACCCCCGTCCTGGTCTACCTACACCAACTAAAGGCTGGAAAGGTGCCCCTAGTGGAGCGGCGCCCTAGGCGGCTGCCTAGTTGGCCTATACCTACGGCCGGGTATGTGTGTGGTCCCTCGAGCGTCTGACCCAGGAACACACCACGTCTGCCGTGGGTATATCTAGCATTACCCACATCCGGCCGTGGTTTATTGCTATGATGTTCCATGTGTACGGACACGTGTGTTTGGACAACCTACAATAGCTTCTGCTATTGGCATAGAATGCTGTGGGTGGTGCCGGTTACCATACATATGCCTTTCTCAAAGGCCGACTTCACACATCTGAACACTATTGTGGTCTCCTTTAATGCCCCTGAGCCGGTGGTAAACATTACTCATACCGCTGAATCACGTACATATGCCTTCCAGCAGCACCTACAGGACTGCATGGATCAGGCAATCCCAGACACAACAGGGACTCTTTGTACCAAAGCCAGGCATCCAGTCTGCTGGACCCCAGCCATGAACAGGCTGTACAACGACAGGTGGTAGCTACTACGAGATGGAGCAGACTACTTGTAAGGTTAGACACCCTTGTTCATTATATGTGAAGACCTACAAGTTCTCATGAAATCATCCATGGTGATTTCAACGGAGACATCAACAAGGATTCGGCAGACAGTCATAAGGCCTTCTTTAGGTATGTTGGACACCTGGGAAGACACTCCCAGATATGCTCAGACTGGGTTCAGAATGATGTGAAGATTACTGAACCTACACACATTGCCAACATACTGGCTGACAGGTTCGGTGCTGACTGATCCACCCCCCCCCCACATGGAGTGATATCTATACCAGGGGATTATAGATCCCGGAACATCTGTAATGCACAGGTGGGAAATGCTCTCTCCAAGACAGTAAACACAGCATCCATGGGACCAGATGTTGTCCCAGCTGTGTACTCCACAGACTCAATGGGGAATTAAACCCACATTTGGACGGCTGTGTAATCTTAGCCTCACCTCAGGATACATACCCAAGTAGTGGCACAGGCCGACTGTAGTCCCACTTCACAAGGATGGTGCCTCCACTGACCCTGGTGATTACCGTCCCATTGACTTGACAAGCCTTATCTGCAAAGCCATGGAGAAGGATCATAATAGAACCCACAGATGCAGACATAGGGGACTTGCATACTTTGGATCAAACCCAGTTTGGCTTGGTCACAGGCAGAGCATGCCTTTTACACTTGGTGACTTTTAGGATCAGTCACCAAGGCCATTGATGAGGGTAAAGCAGTCCATACAGCCTACCTCAACCTGGAAATGGCCTTCAACACAATACCACACTCCAGTATCATTGCTAGACCCATCAGCTTGAATGTAAATGGGCACATACATTGCCAGATGGGTTGTGAACTGGCTAGGTGAGAGACCCCACACAGTCATAGTTGCTGGCGCTATGTCATACTCACAGCCAGTCACAGGTGGTGTCCCACGGGGCTCAGTCCTGGGTCAACTCTTTTCGGCATATACATTTCCAAAGTACAGGCATACACAGGGGGGTTATGGCTGACAATCTTTGCAGATGACTGCAAATTGGGTGCCATAGTGAGACACACATCTGACACAGATATCCTTCAGAGGGGCCTCCTAGATATGCATGTCTGCTGTCAGGGACATGGCCTACAGCTAACTGCAAGGTCATGCAACATCATACCTGTCGAGGGGTACGAGGTCACCCCTGCCCAGCAAATGGGTGGCAGTCCACTGTGACAGGGGTAATTACCGGGAACAGGGGACAGAGGTTGTCAATCACCATTCGTTCCACACACACGTTGCTATCGTGGTTCAGTGGGACTTCTACAATGACCACCTGTTTAATGACCACCTGTTTGTGCAGGGATTCACATCTAGATCTGGGTAGGTCATTGTCTCCTTGTACTCATTACGTGTTACACCTATGATTGCGTACATTGCCCCATTCGGAGGGTATCTGACCCAACACCTACAGCAGCTGGGAAGGTCTCATAGGTTAATTGTCATACAGATACAGGGTGTAATGGAGTTGTGTAATGCTGCCCCACTGTTAGGACCCCTGCTCCATTCAGTCACATACCTCTTCTTCAGTGTTGACCTGCGCCTGACATGCGAGGCCATATCGACCCATATGTGATGTCTATGCTTCACCTACTGTATCTACATCCCTCGGAACCACAAGGGTGGGTGACATGAACCTTGACGCGGTCATTGATGGATGTGTTTGTGTGACACATACGTCACACAGACACTCACTATGCTGTGGATCTACATCACAGTACATATGAGGCAGAGATGATTGCTAGCCTTGTTCAAGGGGTATCTTGTCCGTTGGATGGGGGATTGCAGATGTAGGCCAGGGATTACATCATTATCACTGCTTGACAGAGGTACGGCAATATCGTAAGCATTTTATCTCCGACCTGACGGTTGGCAAAGGAATCCTACCTATGGTGTAGGGTTATGGCTGAACTTGGGTAGATAGTCTACCCTGTACCTATGGACCTATGAACCTATATTCATACTTTGTCCCATTTACACTTGTCTATCCCCTATCCTCTTTCTCATGTGTATATTTCTGTGGCACGTGATTGTCCTCTGTATTACCTGCAGGTATGCTGTCTACAGTGCACATACGTCACTGTTGATTACAGTGTATCTGTGTCCCTACCACTATGATACTGAGGACTACCACACATCCTTCACAACATTACATGCATATGTCCATTCTATTCTTCTTTGGCCTATGGGGGGGTGTTAAGGCAACGGTTACACATGTCCCTGTTTGTGCATGCTTCATTGTGGTGTTTGACCAGCCTCCATTGCAGTCATGGATTGGACGGTAGTGTTAATGTGTGTTTGGCATGTGTTTTCATTGCCAGTACGTCTGTGGGAGGTGTGGTTAGCACATGTTCATCTTTGCAGGGAGCCCCATCCAGGGCTTTTGTGTCACGCATCTGCACTTGGCATGTGCCATATGTCCTGTGCTATTCCCACAGTCGTGTATGCCTTTCTTGCATTACCACTGCATGTTACTGGCTGTTTGTATGTGGTACACATGATGATTGTGGTGGTTGGCTTGACCTATTCCCATGCTAGAACATACACATCTGTCAGTTACGTTGTTTAAATCACACTGTCACACTCATTACTCTTTTCATAATGACAGTCATTCACACAGGAAGCTCAGTTTCACAATGTTTTAATAGTGTGCACCAGGAGGGGGATAACAATGCAGTACAAGTATAGATTTTTGTCTGACTCTATACAAGAAGCGACTGTATGAGTATTGTGTTTACAATCATCATTTGCCCACCTTAATGATGTGGTCAGTCACAGGGCATTTACATCACTATAGTCCACAATATTGTATTCCTACAACGGTGCTGAGGTAATGCTTATTAAATGTTTTCCCATAACAATAGCACAGCCTTGCGAGGCACATAGTCAATTAGAATGTCCTTCTGTAAATTCTGCTCTGTCAACGTTCAAAGCCTGTTCAGATACCATCGTCAATTCATTTCCTACTAGGTTCCTTTGTCTCTCTGGTGGGCAGCTGTACTCTGTGTTACATAGAGCTCACATGGCCATCCTCCTCAGTGGATGGATGAAAGATATACCTGTACATACATTTATTATTCTCTAACCCAGCAGGTAAGTGATGCTGAATGACATACGCCTGCTGCACTGGTTACTGCCAGGGTCAGGGTTCGATCACACTGCAGCTACACTACAGGCAATTACATGCATGATAAGTTATACTGCCATATTGTACAGTACACCTCAATGCATTATATAATATTTTGCTTCTAAACTGTCACTTCATATGTGTTTCTATATATATTTCTCTAACAACATCCATCCGGACATATGCATGTTGTTCCATCCTTTACCTTGGCCGTGGGTGTTTGGCCGTCCAGCAACGCTACTCTCCACATGTGATGTCCCACCTTCCCGTTCTGTGCCTGTGGCACCCTGTTAGGACATCCTGTTTGGTAGGCACATGTTCCGCTATATGTGTTTGACTTGTCTGCATAGCTAATCATCAGTGCGGTGGTTCAACATCCCGACTTGTCCACATGTGTACAGTTATGTGCACCGTGGCGTGTGCAAACCTATAGGGTTTGGAGGGTCCATACCACATGCGGGATGTACACATTCTGAAGACATATTCACATGCAGCCATTTGCATATCTGTACCTGAGGTGGGTTGGTGACATGTGGGGTACATATTTGCCCGTGTGGCACTGCCTGAAACAATACTTCTTAACACATTTCAGGTATGCCCATTGTGTGTAGGTGTGTAGCTGCAGAAGTCTGATAGCTGGGTTGGGTGCACAGGCGTACATGGGTGGGACTTACATGCTACAATGGGGCTATTGCGTATTACATTTGCATGCATAGCTTCTGCTTCTGGATATTACACTTAGACATACGCCGTCCTGTGTATGCGACGAACACATTGCTGGGTGTGGGACATGTTGCTATGCACATGTTTGCATGTGTTTAGGGTATCTTGGTTCCTTCCTGTTGTTATGTCGACACGGCTACCCGGCTGTGTACTCTCACTACTGCTTGTGACCATTATGGTTGCCACCTTTTCCAATGCCCATAGTGGGACATCTTTTGTGGACACATCGGATTTTGCAGGACAACACATACCCACAGCAAGTAGGGTTGACAGAACTTCACTTTTTTGTCATAATATACGCTTATTCTGGTAGCATTTGGGTTCCTTATTTGGTTTCTTATGCCATGTATGTGTTTCATATACAAAATATATGTTTTATGCTACTATTACAGGTATATTGAGTGAATAGTTTTGCATGGATATCTCAGGTCATTTGCCATGTTTCGCTTTTTGCCGGGACACAACTGTCCAATGAGGGACTGTCCATAGCAAGGTGGGACAGCTGCTGACTCTGGTGGCCGTGCCCATGTCGCTACTGGGGTTGCCACATTTTCCAATGGACAAGGTGGGACATTGTCGGGACTCACGTCATATTTTACAGGCCGACACATACCCACGGTCACTACATGGCATAGAACTTCACTTGTTTGCCTTAATAGAAGCTTATTGTTGTAGCATTTTGGGTGCTTATTCTGTTTGTTGTGACATTTAGGTATTTTAGTTACGGTAATAACTATTTCATGCACCCATTACCTAATATACGGGATATGATTATGTCCTACAATCTTAGCGCATTTGCCGTTTTTAATTTATTTTTCGGGACACAACTGCCCATGGGGGGACTGCCCCTCGCAAAGTGGGACAGGTGGTAACCTTGGTCGCTACTCCTATGTCGGGACGCGCTGGCATGCTGGTACACCTTCTCTGGGTATGCACACTCACAGTGCATTGCGGGACTAACACGGTATTACGCGTATCCTTTGTTCCTTGGACAGGTACACTTCGGGCTTCGTGGGTTTTGTTTGCTTCTCCGTTTAGTTGGGATGGGTACTTTGTTGCATACTCTGTGTGCATTTCATTCTGCACGGGCCATGGCTGGTGCCATTTCTATTCTGGGCGGACTGTGGCAGTCAGCACTTTAGGTTGCTCATCGCCTGCTGGCTTAACCACGCCTCCAGACGCATCCTACTTGGGCTCGCTCACGTACCCTACGCACGTGTCTGTGGTTGTGGCGCGCACTCATTACTATGCATATGGCGCTACTACGCCGGCTATTCACTGCACCGCCGGCGCAGGCCTTACGCCGGCCTTGCGCCGAGCTTCATGAATCCCGGGGTATGTATGTTAAAAGTGGGAAGATGTCCCAAAAATATTAACTGAGATCAAGTACAGGTGTAATAATGTTTCATAACTTGGCCGATCTTAATTTAAGTACTGGACCCAGGGAAATCATGTCATTCAAACCTGGGGATCTTGTAGATTCCAGTACAATTTGCCAAAACAATTCCCTGTACTCTACACGTGTCTCCCACATTCCTCCCCTGGGATCAATTTCCACTACTTCCAATACAAAAAACTGATATTTGGCTTTTTCACAAATGCAGGCATGTTTGTATAATGCGTTACTGTCCTTCTTAGTCCTAATTTCATAAAGGTGTTCGTAAATCCTTTGTTTCAACTTTCTTTCTGTTTTACCAATGTAAAAAGACCCACATTCTTTGCAGGTCGACAGATATATGATTCCTTTGGTGTTACAATTTACAAATGTGTTTAAATAAAGTTTCTTTTTCCTTGCCTCTAGGTAATAACTCTCACCCGTAATGAGGTGAGTACAAAAATTACATGTTCCACATTTGAATAATCCCCTTTTGTTTGAAAGCCTAGTTGTATCTGTTTTCTTAGACGCCTTCTCTAGTAAATTTTTCAGGGTTTTACCTTTACGGTACACATATTTAATGTTTTCAAAATATGATTTAGGTCAGATATTTTAGCAAAATTCGTCCATTCTTTGTCTATTAGTTTCCTTATTAGGCCGGATTGACCATCAAATGTAGTTATAATACCTCCCTTATAAGTATCAGGTGTTCTCTCTTTCAGAGGTAATACATTTGGTTTAGATACATTACCTAAAATAGGGGCAAATCTGGTATTTCTACCTTGTATTACTTCATCATAAATTTCATCAAAAAACCTATTAGGATAACCCCTATTTAGAAATTGTTCTTTTAACCATTCACATTCTTTGTTAAACCACTCATTGTCAGAAGTCATCCTACTTACATGAACTAGCTGTCCTTTAACAACACTTCTTTTTTGAGAATGTGGGTGTGAACTAGTGTAGTGCAGGTAGGAATTGGAAAATGTTTCTTTTCTAAATACCTTTGAATCAAATTGATTTCCTTTTTTGGTGATAGTGATATCCAAACAGTTTAATGTATGTTTTTCAAATTTGTGTGTAAACTTTAAGAAGGGTCTGGTATTGTTAAGGTATTTGACCAGATCCATGAAGGAAGTCTGGTCACCCATCCACAAGAAACACAAGTCATCGAGAAATCTACCATAAAGGGACCATTTATCTCTATATATGGAATTTATCAAAAAATGGTTTTCCCAATAGGCCATGATAATGTTAGCATAAGTAGGAGCACAAGGTGCGCCCATTGCTACACCTCTCATTTGTTTATAGTACTCTCCCTTGAAGTATATGAAGTTATATTTCAACATCATTTCCATGAGAATCAGTACAGTTCTAAATTCATTTTGTGTTAAACATTTGTATTCTATCAACATTTCTTCAAACCATTGCATCCCAATGTCATGGGGTATACTAGTAAACAGGTCTATTACATCTAGGGTACCAAAAGATAGTTCTTGTAAGCATAAAGAGTGGTCCAGTTTCCCTAATAGGTCCCAAGAATCTTTTAAAATGTTACAGTTTTGGGTAACCAGCTCTTTTACTTTTACATCCACATATTTAGCAAGAGGTGCAGTTACAGACCCTTCGGCAGATACTATTGCTTTCAAGGGTGGATTATTCATATCCTTATGTAGTTTCGGAATTCCGAAAATGGAGGGTACCCTAGGTTTGTCTACTTTAAGATATCTAAAGGTGTCTAAGTCAATTGATCCTTTCATAAGTAAGTCATTGAGAAGCAAATTTATTTTATTATAAGCTATATTGATCTCGTTCTTGGAGGTTCTTACATATTTTTCTGAATTGTTTAAAATTTCCATCATTTTACCTACATAAATGATGTGTTCCATAAATACTACTCCCCTCCTTTGTCAGGTTTCATAACTCTAAGGTTTTTGTCATTACATATTTCTCCCAATATACTTTTTCAGATGGTGTTAAATTATATTTAACATAATTCTGTTTTAATGTTGATCTTAATGTATTTTCCAAAGTTTTTTCAAAGTTTTTTAGTTGGGGATGTAGGGGGGGTTGAATGTACTCTTCCGTCTTAGAGTATTTCCATCATTTAGGTTAATATTCCCATTGAAAATAAGTTGTAAATTCTTCTTTCTCAAAAATAGTTTGATATCTATTAATAAATTGAAGATGTAAGTTTTCTGTACCGGAATAAACCCAAAACCCTTAGAAAAAAGATCAAACGTAGTCTTAGTGATAGAATAACTAGAAAAGTTGTAGATACTAAAATCCTTATATGTCCATTTATTTCCAGTGTTAAGTATTTTATCTGTTATGTCCACTTTACTGGATTCCTCATCTGAGGTCTCCACTGATTGCCCTTGAAGTTTTTTGTGTAGTATTCAGTGTTGTTTTTAGATCTAAGTCTTTCCGACCTTCTTAAAGGTGGAAATTCTGTTTCAAAATTTTCTTCAACAAAAAACACCTCATCATTGCCTGTGGGTTCAGAGTTGTTAACTTTGTAAGCTCCTGTATTTTTCCTACCTCTGTATTTAGGTCTCGGGTAGTGAGTTTTATTTTTATATTCATTCAGGTCCCTATCTATTTTGTTAAATTTTCTGTTGTGCACCTCAATGCATTTATTCTCTATATTTTTTAACAGTTTGAAATATTTGTCTTTTTCATCCTCTATGGTAAAAGCTAAATCACCTGTAATTCCATTATTAATGTGTTCTATTTTAACATGCAACCTTTCCATTTCCGTTTCATTGTTTTTTACAATTGCTTTCATAACATCTATTGTGGATGGGTGACCAGACTTCCTTCATGGATCTGGTCAAATACCTTAACAATACCACACCCTTCTTAAAGTTTACACAAAAATTTGAAAAACATACATTAAACTATTTGGATATCACTATCACCAAAAAAGGAAATCAATTTGATTCAAAGGTATTTAGAAAAGAAACTTTTTCCAATTCCTACCTGCACTACACTAGTTCGCACCCACATTCTCAAAAAAGAAGTGTTGTTAAAGGACAGCTAGTTCGTGTAAGTAGGATGACTTCTGACAATGAGTGGTTTAACAAAGAATGTGAATGGTTAAAAGAACAATTTCTAAATAGGGGTTATCCTAATAGGTTTTTTGATGAAATTTATGATGAAGTAATACAAGGTAGAAATACCAGATTTGCCCCTATTTTAGGTAATGTATCTAAACCAAATGTATTACCTCTGAAAGAGAGAACACCTGATACTTATAAGGGAGGTATTATAACTACATTTGATGGTCAATCCGGCCTAATAAGGAAACTAATAGACAAAGAATGGACGAATTTTGCTAAAATATCTGACCTAAATCATATTTTCGATGAAAACATTAAATATGTGTACCGTAAAGGTAAAACCCTGAAAAATTTACTAGAGAAGGCTTCTAAGAAAACAGATACAACTAGGCTTTCAAACAAAAGGGGATTATTCAAATGTGGAACATGTAATTTTTGTACTCACCTCATTACGGGTGAGAGTTATTACCTAGAGGCAAGGAAAAAGAAACTTTATTTAAACACATTTGTAAATTGTAACACCAAAGGAATCATATATCTGTCGACCTGAAAAGAATGTGGGTCTTTTTACATTGGTAAAACAGAAAGAAAGTTGAAACAAAGGATTTACGAACACCTTTATGAAATTAGGACTAAGAAGGACAGTAACGCATTATACAAACATGTAACTGACGACTAGGAAGTTCCACAGTCTGAGTATACTACAGCAATGGCACGTACCTCCTCGTCAGAAATAAAATGTTCACACTGTTTCAAAAAAGTTCCGTCTTGGCGGACGAAACCCGGGTAAATCTGTTGGATTGATTTTGTGGCGTTGTGTTGGCTGTATTAGTTTGTCTGTTTTCAAGAATAAATTCCATTATTGCTGTGGATCTATTTTGGCAACATCTTTCAGCGTGGAACTTTTTTGAAACAGTGTGAACATTTTATTTCTGACGAGGAGGTACGTGCCATTGCTGTAGTATACTCAGACTGTGGAACTTCCTAGTCGTCAGTTACAAGTTTGTGTTTTTAACGTGTTTTGCATTATACAAACATGCCTGCATTTGTGAAAAAGCCAAATATCAGTTTTTTGTATTGGAAGTAGTGGAAATTGATCCCAGGGGAGGAATGCGGGAGACACGTGTAGAGTACAGGGAATTGTTTTGGCAAATTGTACTGGAATCTACAAGATCCCCAGGTTTGAATGACATGATTTCCCTGGGTCCAGTACTTAAATTAAGATCGGCCAATTATGAAACATTATTACACCTGTACTTGATCTCAGTTAATATTTTTGGGACATCTTCCCACTTTTAACATACATAGTTTTAAATGACTTTAGTTTTAAATGCCTTTTATGAGTGCATTTTGAAAACAGCCACTAGAGGGTGTGTGTGTATCATTAATACTATGTTTGTTATTCCCTAGTTTTATTCTAAATGTACTTTTAATTAAATTTTATCATTTTGTATATTTAATATAACTAGATTTAAATGTGTTCAGGTTTTAAATACTTATTTATATTTCATATATATTTATATATTTTTAGACATCTATTACTGTTTCTTTGAATGTATTTAAACACAATTTGTATTTTAACATTTTACTTACATCAAATATTATTGGATGACAGTTTAAAGGCAGCCCTATAAATTCATGGTTTTGATGGGTAATTAATTGTAATCTGATGAAGTTGGTGACGAAAACGGGATTTTAAGAAAACGTTAATTCTTTTGCTGTGCTTGGTGTGCTGTACTTCTTTATTCTTGCTTGTTCCCATTAAAGAGTTGGTGTCTGAGGATCCTTGGTGTCCGTTTGGTGTGGATTCCTAACCTCATGTTTAAACAGAAACTCAGAAAAAAGTTGTCTTTTATTGAACTAAGATACAAGCAATATTGGTTTAAGAAAATTGATTTAAACAAAAGTGTAAGATGAAAAGATGTGAACATTCCAAAAGACAGGAAAAAGAATGCAGCTTCCTAAAAGAACAGTCTGTTTTATTAAATCAAGGCAAAATAATCATTCAGCATAGTATAATCTTGGGGTCTATATTATATTGTCGAAACGGCATTACAGTGAATGCCATTTCAATGACACATAAAGAGCGAAATTCAAAAACAGCAAAACCCCAGGTGACCAATTTTTTTCCTTGGGAAAAAAATCGGTAGACCGACAATACACACCACACAAGTTAAAACATTTCAAAGTGGGGGTACTGTGCCCCCCACACTTCCCCAACTAAATATACCAACTCTGAGATCGCACTACAGTGGGGTAAAGGGCAATGTCACAGCTTAGGCCAAGTGATTTTTTTCCCTAGGAAAAAAATCGCTGACCTGAGCTTTCACTGTTTTTGAATTTTGCTCTTTATGTGTCATCGAAACTGCATTCACTGTAATGCCATTTCGACAATATAATATAGACCCTAATCTTGAGACAATTACGTGAACAATATTAAATGACCTATGTTAACTTAAGTACTTGGAGGCATATACCTTTACAAGACCAGGCCCGATTCATTAACACCTACACCATTCCGAATGAATAGACAATACAAGCATAACTCCCACATTCTTCTACATAATTTCAGTTTTCCAACTGATTTTCTTGCAACCTTAAATATCAAGCGGGATTCATAAAGGTTACCACAATGTATACACTATGTCTACACTCAGTGTAATCTTTCCACATGAATAGGCAGCACAAAAAAATGTTGTAGGGATGTTCTTGAATACAAATTGTGTACACTTAGTGTAGGCATTCATGAATCTAGCCTGGAACTTTCTTGAGACAAGAAAATTTAGGGTTAACACCAAGAACAGTCGATGACAAGCAATAGAGTAATGTTTTTGTACCAAAACAACATTTTGAAAAATGTTAGTCTTTTCTTCTAAAAATCAGGAACCTGCCTATTTAGAAGAATATACATGCTAAGATACAACAATAATTCTTTACTTTTACTGGATGTTTGAAAATTTAAATATGTCTATATAGCATTTGCTGAATTCTTAAACTAGCCTGCTCTTTTTTAAGCTGTTGTAGCTAACTTGCTTATTGTAATGTTGTTCTAACTAACCAATTCACTTTGCAGCTTTAAAGGGTTTAAACCATGATTGCAAAGCTATTGTGTTACAAGCTCTGCAAATATTTTTATAGCAAACATGCAAGATTTGTGAAAGAAGAATGATATGATATTCTGAAGCCGAACAGCTAAAGGTAATGAAAATTTGTATCCCTTTTGGTAGCCATTTCAAATGTCAGGACCTGCTAGAGCGAGTCCCAAAACATGAATACTGAATGAATAAAAGATTGGATTTAAATAAATTAAGTCCAAGATACCATTTCTCAGAATACTCCCTTTTCTCCAAGGTCTGGCAATCTCAGAGTTGTTGATTATAAGTTTGGGAGGGGCTTCCCCTAACATAGGATGTGAAAGGGGGCTTTCATCCCAGTAGAAGTTTTAAGGAGAAGAGAGATTTTTAAGATTTGCTCTTCTCCTGTGTTTTCGGCCTTTTTTTTTTGGCTTTATACATTTAAGGTGCCGGCATTTCAGTAGGAAACCAAAACTGACTGATGCACGACCAGAGAGCTTGGTCATAGTTGAGCTCCTAAATGGTGATGGTGTTAGAAGGCTTCCTCCTGGAAGTCTATTGTCTACTGAATATGTTTATGGTATTACTACTGGTTATTCTTGGAAGTCCTATTAACTGACTGTCATGGTGATCAAGAAAGTGAAATGTATATCAGATGCCATTTTATTTATTCACATAGCTACTGAACATATACCTTTTTTGGTGGTTTGGTTTGTCCCTGCGAGGTCTGAATATAGAAGGCCATTTTGAATAAGAACACAGTGTTTCTTTTAAGTTTGTTTTTTTTTTGTTGTCACTAGTAGTCAGACCACACAAAAGCAGATCATACACAATAAACAATACTTTTTTTAAGCCCAGCACTACTTCAACAGTTTATTTTATGTCTGATAAAGCATGCATACCATGGGGGTACCCTTACTGCATTTCGTACATTTCCCTGTTATGCATTCCCACAAATTAGCTAAACTAGCTAAAGAGCTCTAGCAGTTATTTTCCTTAAAGAATTTACTGTCATAAATTGCAGATTCCCTCTTCCTCCTTTCATATTGCCTTATCAGACTACAGCTTTGTGATTTGCTTTAGTTATTTTATCATATTATTATACTGACAGCTTACAGTCAGTGGTTCTTTTGTTTTTTTAGAAACCTCTATCAAGATCACACAATTTATGAGTACACATGCAGTCATACAAAAGAAAGCAAAGCATTGCAAGCATTTTTACTACTTTCCTGCATTACACACATACATTTTCTTCATGATCAATTATGGCCCACTCCAATAATAGATAAATGGGTCAGGTCCTGCCTTCCCTTAAACCTCATTCTGTGTACTCACAGATTCTATTTATTCCTATATAATTTGCTCAGCCACTTTCCCACAAGCTATTTAGTTTACTTGCAGTTTGTACATA